>NC_053398.1:25807102-26107102 GCF_905171765.1 Bufo bufo | reverse complement strand
AAGCAAGGAGGCTGAGTAATATTTACGTAAATCAGGTACACCTAGCCCTCCTTTGTCCCTCGGGATGTGTAAGAGAGATCTAGCGAGTCTCGGGCTACCCCTGGCCCAGATAAATCTGAATAAGTCCCCATGGATCCTGTTGAAGAAACTAGAGGGGAGTTTAATGGGGAGGGTCTGAAAGAGGTATAACACCCGTGGGAGGATGTTCATTTTAAAAATAGCACCGTCCTAGCACCGTCCTTTCGACCACCTCTTAAGATCTTCCCTGATCCGGTCCCGGAGAGGGATAAAATTCCTGTGGTACACCTCCTTCAGATCCGAGGGGATGAACGTGCCCAGATATTTTACTGCTTCGGTAGCCCACTTGAATGGGAAGGAAGCGACCAAGTCGGACACAAGAGTATCCGGTAGTGAAATATTCAAGGCCTCTGATTTCTGAAAGTTAATCTTCAGATTAGAGAGGCCGTGAAATGCGTGAAATTCCGCCATCAAGTTCGGAAAATAAATCTTGTGGTTAGTAAGCGTGAACATCAGATCATCCGCATAAGTTGCTATCTTAAATTATTTGCCCTCTACTGAGAGTCCCGATATATTCGGGTTCTGTCGGATTGCCCTCAGGAGCGGTTCCAAAGTAAGAACAAAGATCAGTGGGGAGAGGGGGCACCCCTGGCGGGTCCCATTCCGTATCGCAAAACACGGAGAGAGCACACCATTCACCTTCGTGGCCGCAGACGGAGACTCATATAGAGCTCGGATCCATGTCGCCAGAGGACCGGTGATGCCAACGTAGCGCAATACCGCAAACAACCAAGGCCACCCTACCCTGTCAAAGGCTTTTTCAGCATCCGTGGACAAGAGACAGAGTGGGGCATCTCGGATCCTGGCGTGGTGAATCAGATTGAGAACCTTAGTGGTGTTATCTCTCGCAACGGAATGAAACTCACCTGGTCATTGTGTATGAGATTAGATAGCAGCGGAACCAGCCGTGTGGCCAGGATTTTAGCGAACAATTTAAGGTCCACGTTTAAAAGTGAAATGGGACCATAGTTGCCGCAGAGGGTGGGGTCCTTTCCTTTCTTATGTATTACTGTGATATGAGCATGTGACATGTCTGCAGGGAGTAAATGCCCTGTGCTGAGTACATTGAGTGCTTTAGCTAGTGGGGCCTGGAGAAGAGGTAAAAATCTCTTGTAGTAGGAGGCAGGGAGGCCGTCAGGACCCGGGGTCTTACTGGGTTGCATAGTTTTTAAAGCCTCTGCTATTTCCTCGGTAGAGATCGGCCTGTCTAAGTCTAGGAGGGAGTCTGTAGGTATCTTTGGTATACCCGAATCAGCAAGATACTTGTCCATCACCGAGTGCAGAGACCCTGTAGTGTCGTTGGGCTGTGAGAGATTGTATAAGGATTGGTAATACTGAGCAAAGGCTTCTGCAATAGCGGCTGGGTCATTAAGGAGTGATCCTCGGGCAGTGGCTATACGGGGAACATAATTTCTTGCTCTTTGCTCTCTGAGTAATCTGGCTAGCAATTTGCCACTTTTATTTCTGAACTCAAAGAAGTACCTGCGGCCATTAGCTAGAATGGTTTTCGTTAGTAAATCCAACTTCTCCTTGAGCTCACTTCTGGCTAAGAGGAGGGTGAGACTTTTTATGGGCCTGTTCAAGGGTGACTATTTCCGCTAAAAGCTGAGAGATTTCAGCTGCCCTTACTTTCTTAAGTCTCGCTCCATGCTTGATTAATTCCCCACGGATTACACATTTGTGAGCTGCCCAAACCGAGATAGGTGACATATCATCAGTTTGATTGGTTTCAAAGTACTGAGAGATCTCCGTATGTACCTCCTGAGCTACCTCCAGATCCTGCAGTAAGGATTCATTTACTCGCCACTGCCAAGATTTCGGAGCAGGGAGGGGGGACTTCAAGGAAACATGGAGCATCGCGTGGTCCGAGAAGGTCAGCGGGTCTATAACTGATGAAGCTAAGAGGGATACCGCCGAGTGTCTCAGTAGAAAATAGTCTAGTCTGGAATAAGTGTCCCTCGCTGCAGAATAAAAAACGTGAAGTCTTTGACCTCAGGGTTAAGAACCCGCCACGCGTCTACTAGCTGATGGGTATGGAGAAACTTTTTGATATCCCGAAGATATGAATGGGCAAGGTGAGAGGTCCCTCTAGAGACATCCACGACAGGGTCTAGTGCCACATTGAGATCCCCCCCGACCAACAGGGTGCCCTCCGCAAAGTCATCCAGGCGAGTCATCCCAGTTAGGGCCTTGAGTTCTTTGGTGTTGGGCAGGTATACGTTTGTTAGGGTGTACAGCTGCCATGCTAGACGTCCCTTGAGAAATAGAAAGCGACCATTGTCGTCAGTGCGAGCATCTAAGAATTCCCATGGAACAGATCTGGCAATGAGTAGGCTTACTCCCCTCGACTTTGACCCCGAAAAACAGCTATGATAGGTATCCGGATACCTAGGGGATTTAAGCGACGGCATAGCATCCCTGCGGAAGTGGGTCTCTTGAATAAAAGCTACTTGTACCTTCCTGCTCCATAGGAGCCGGAGAATGGAGGAGCGCTTCTGAGGGGTATTCAGCCCATTGGCGTTGATAGACGCAAACTGGACAGTAGTCATGGCTTCAATCTGCTAAGAAAGGGGAGAGTGAAAAATACGAACTAACAGACAGATGAGACAAGAGGGAGGAGGGAAAGACAAGACAAAACTAAGAAGACTTTACAATATAACCCTGACCGGCTAGTCCAGAGAGAGTAAAACAAAGCCTGCAGAGAAAAACTCTGCAGAAAAAGGTGGAAAAAAACCCCCACTATGCAATTCTTGGAAGGCTCAGAGAGAGTCGACCAAGATTCGCTTGACCTAGTTGGAGAGAGGGAGAGCAATCAGAAAATGCGTCCCAGTCCCTGGGCCCAGGTCATATTAATCTGAGTGGCAAACAAGAACAAAACAGCTAGTGGAAAAACAATAACAATAAGCCCACATGACATGAGTGAGATAGTAGGACTCGGATCATCCTACACAGTGGCTCTGAGAGAGCCAGTTACCGGCTATGACAATAAAGGCCTTCAAGCCCCAGCACAGGCTCATTAATCCGAAACAGAGCGGGGAGAACGATCTCGTCTCCCCATTGGTACATCTTGAGGCAATGTCCGGTTGTCACCAACACCCTGGAGACTAGATGAGTCCAGGACAAAAGATGCAGGGATCGGGACGTCCCACCAGTTCGGTAGTGATACTATAGGTACATCCAAAAAGCGGGACAAGTCCTCCGCCTGGTCCGGCGAGAGAAGAGTGAATGTGGTTCCATTCCTGCGGACAATCAGGTGGAAGGGGTGTCCCCATCGATACGTGGCTCCAGCTTCAGTGATAACTTGGAGGATCGGCTTCAGAATCCGCCTTATTATCAAGGTTCTTCTAGACACATCCGGGAAAATGTGGATTTGAGAATTTGCAACAGGCACCGGGCCTCGTCTCCAGGCTCTCTGTATCAAGACCTCTTTTTCTCTAAAGAAATGGACGCGACACAGAACGTCTCGCAGGTTGGAGGCACCTACACGTCGGGGACCGGTGACTCGGTGGACCCTGTCCAGTTCAATCTCGGACTCTTCCGGACTGTCAAGGAGGGTGTTAAAAATAGCCGTCACTGCTTTACGCAATTCTGAAGATTGAATCTCCTTCGGGAATCCCTCGCAGTTTAATATTGTTACGGCGCCCTCTATTCTCCTGGTCTGTACACAGGCTGCTCACACGTCCATGCTCTGGCCACGCCCCCGGATATTGACAATTTGTCCCATTTGGACAACCAGAAGATCCGCTACTACACAGCCAAGTCACATTGTTATGACCACCTCCTACTTTCATCGTCAGCAGCGTGTAGCTCATGAAGGAAGTCCCATGCTGTGAGCTGGCTTGGTGGGTATGTAAGATGTGCGATAGACTATCTGTGCACAAATCCCTTGTTGCTGTCGTGGTTAAAGTGTGCGATTTATCAGAGGTGCAAAAAGAGATGATTTTTGGCCTTCAGGCCAAGGGTAGCAGGATTTCTGAAGCTGCGCAGTGTGAACTGTTCTCGTGCTACTGCCATGAAAGTGTATGGTGACCTGACAAATGGCACCATTGTGAAGAAGCGACGTGGAAACTGCAGAGCACCGCATGTCATTGATGTGAGAGGTGAACATAAGCTACGAAGGTGCGTTTGGTTCGGACCAACACGATACAGTGGAGCAGCTCACCGCCAGAATGAACCAGGAGGCTACCAGACGTCTTTCTAAAACAACAGTTCAGCGAAGCCTTCTGCATATGGGGCTCTGAAGCAGATGGACGGTCACTGCACCTCTGCTAACTTCGTGGCAGTATCGGCATTGGACCTCCGCTGATTAGCAAAAGGGTTGTCTTCTTCGATGAGTCACGTTTTCTGCTTCATGGAACGGATGGATGTTGGTGTGTCAGACAAGAAGCATCAACATCCTGCAACCACTACTGTAAGAACACAAGCTGGTGGGATCAGTGTTCTGGTTTGGGGAAGGTTTTTGTGACATTCTCTGGGCCCACTCATCCATGTGGAAGGCACTCTCAATCGATTTGGGTTGAACCCATCCTTACAGATCACGTACACCCATGTCTTCCCTGGGGTGGATGGGATCTTTCAGCAGGACCATGGTACATGTTACACGGCTAGAAATGTCTGACATGGGTTGAAAAAACATGACCAAGACTTCCAAGTACTACCCTGCCCCCCTAATTCCCCAGACTTGAACCCAATTGAGCATCTGTGGAACCATCTCGATCATTGTGTTTGCTCTATGGATCTTCCTCCATGCACCCTCCAGCAGCTGTGGGATGCACTGCAGTCCAGATACCTGTGACCACCTTCCAGGACCTTATTGAGTCACTCCCAGTCCGTCTAGCTGCTGTCCATGCTGCACACAGCGGTTACTCTGGATATTAGCTGGTGGTTATTATAATGTGACTCAACTGTGTCTCAATATGTCATGTAGATATACCCACTAGTGTAAGCAATGAAGAGGCCTCAGCGCTCCTCGACACACACTCTGATCAGCGAGGTACCAAGAGTCATGGAGTTAGTCCATCTCCTTCTCCAAATAGTAGGATAATCACTTTGAAACCAGAATATTAAACACATAGTAGGGTTTGAGGTTGGCTTTCACCACTGACCCCTCCAAACAACGTTTCATGTAGCCCTAATATACTCCATTTAATGGCTCTTGGAGTATGGATGTCTCACTTGATGGACAGATATATAGAAAACATCCTCAACGGGTAAACTAAGCCTGGGTTGTCAAAGTCAATCTATAAGTGACAGCAGATTCTAATGGCTGAGAACTACGGCCCTCCCTGGAATCAACACTATTAAGACCTCTTGTCCCAGTTACGTCATAGCACATTAAGGGTCGCTGAACTAGGAGGACTGCACGGACTTAAACGTCAACTTTCATCTGTCTATGACTTCGACGTACTGAAGCATAATGCACAGTTAGTCGCCCTACATGTCAGCATATTTGGCCACTTACACCATGGCTTATTTGTGATCCTTCAGGGTCAGTCCCCGACAACAAACTATGAAATAACTTTTCGAAAAAGTTGACCGTGTCATTGCTCCCTTGATGGAGCTGAGATTGACACCTGAGGAGACAAGGTGAGCCCCGGGCAGTGAGGTAGGTGACAATGGAACAGTTAAACGATACACTTCAGGTGAGGTGATACAGAGTTCATTTGCTCAGTGTGTCAAGCTTCGGGTAACATTTGGATTTTCAGGAGGAGACATTGGGGAGGCTGCTGGTAACCTGAGACTATTCGGTGTAAGAAAGGTCAAGCTGCTTAGCATAGAGATTAGAGTTTGGATGAGTTTCTTGAAGAAGAGTCGAATAATTACACAAGGCACCGCGGCGGTAATACAGGGGTCTTGGTAGGACACCTAAGACTTCTTTAATGAGACTGCTGAGTCATAGAGACCGTTAAGGCTTACCGGTACTAATGGGAATGCTTAACACAGGTCCCAAGGCCATTCTCATTTGTGCATACTTCTCGATGGAAGCATCACTTACATAAAGAGCTATTGGCATTTTTGTTACATTCACTTCATAGTTTGGAGACAGACTTATTTCCTCCACTGAAAGTTGTAAGTTCCCTAAATGTTTGCTTAAAGGGGTTGTCTGGGTTTTTAATATTGTTGACCTATCCTCAGGAGAGGTCATCAAAATCAGATCAGTGGTGGTCCAACTCCTGGTACCCCCGCCGATCAGCTGCTTGAAGAGACTCACAGCTTACCAAGCACAGCGCCGCTCGTTGGATAGTGGCTGTGGTTGGTATTGCAGCTCTGATC
Source organism: Bufo bufo (assembly GCF_905171765.1). NCBI lineage: Eukaryota > Metazoa > Chordata > Amphibia > Anura > Bufonidae > Bufo > Bufo bufo. The sequence goes on along the minus strand of NC_053398.1, from coordinate 26,100,751 downwards.
TGCGCCTCGGCCATGTGACCGATAAACGTAACCAAGGTGCTGCGGACTCTTCAAACAGCTGATCGGCTGCGGTTCAAAGGATAAGCCATTAATATTATGAACCCAGAAAATCGCTCTCCCGAGATGTCTGTTTTAGTAACTACTTGCACTACCTATGCAATAGCAATTCTGTCACGTCTACTCTCGTGATTCTGTTGTGCTATTCCTCTGTTATTCCTGCTAGGAGTTATGAATGACTTGCCAGCAGTCTGCAGTAAAGCTTCAATAAGTTGTTATCAGTTGTGGGGGAGGAGGGAGGTTGTCCCTGCACAGTCTGACACTGGCAGCACTGATTGGATAATGTCGGACTGTGAAGAGACACATCACCAACTGGTAACACCCATCTGGACCTTCATTACAGACTGCTAGCAAGTAATTTGTAACTTCTAGTAGGAATAAAACAGGAATGGTAGATCATAGAGTTATAAGAATAGATGCTTCAAAATTGTTGTTACATGGGCAATGCAAGGAGTTACTAAAACAGACATGTCAGGAGTTGTCAGAGTTTCATCAATATCAGATCAGCGGGGGTCCGACACCCGTCACCCCCACCAATCAGCTGTTTGAAAAGGTCTTAGCACATCTTAGGTCAGTAGCACGCGTTCATCACAGCCGCTATCCAATATATGGCGCTGTACTTGGTAAGGCTACTTTCACACTTGCATTTTGTGCGGATCCGTCTTGTATCTGCACAGACGGATCCGCACCAATAATGCAAACGCTTGTATCCGTTAATAACGGAACCGTTTGCATTATTCATAAAAAAAAAAAGTCTAAGTCAAAACAGATCCGTCTTGACTTACATTGAAAGTCAATGGGGGAGGAATCCGTTTTCAATTGCACCATATTGTGTCTTTGAAAAACGGATCCGTCCCCATTGACTTACATTGTAAGTCTAGACGGATCCGTTAGGCTCTGCATAGTCAGACGGTCACCAAAACGCTGCAAGCTGCGTTTTAGTGACCGTCTAAAAAACGCAACGGAGACCAAACGCAGCCAAACTGATGCATTCTGAACGGATCCTTATCCATTCAGAATGCATTGGGGCTGAACAAGCGGACCCAGAAACGCCAGGGTGAAAGTAGCCTAAGCTGCAAAGAGGCAGTGGCAGTCACCAGAGCACCGTGGTCTCTTCAAGCAGCTGATCGACTGGGGTGTCGGGAGTCGCACCCCTGCTGATCTGATATCGGTGATTTATAGGCCATCGATATCAAAAACTCAGACAACCCCATTAATGAGGACCTGTCCCCTCTCCTGACATGCTTGTTTTAGTAAATCCTTGCATTCCTCATGTAATAACAATTCTAGAGCCTCTATTCTTATGATTCTATGATGTGCCAGATGTCCTCTATTATTCCTACCAAAAGTTATGAATAAATTGCTAGCAGTTTGCGATGAAGGTTCAGATGGGAGTTACCATTTGGAGGTGTGTCTCTGCACATTCTGACACTGTCCAATCAGTGCTGTCAGTGTCAGACTCTGCAGGGACACACCCTTAACTGGTAACACCCAATTCGAACGCTAGCAATTTATTCATAACTTCTAACTGAAATAATAGAGAAATGGCACAACATAGAGTCCTGAGAGAAGATGCCCCAGAAAGGTTATTACATGGGGGATGCAAGTAGAAAGGTCCTCTTTAAAGGGATGTTCACAATATTGATGGCTTTGGATAGACCATCAGTATTGATCAGAGGGGGTCCAGCTCTCAGCCCCTTCCCGCTCAACAATAAAGTGCTTTCAAAGGGCTGCAACCTCTTCATTGTTTACACCGCATGCTGTGCAGGTTAGGCCTCGTGCACACGGCCGTATTTTTGGTCCGTGTCCTATCCGCATTTTTTGGGTATCGCACGTGGACCCATTCATTTCTATGGGTCCACATCTGTGCAGCCATATGTCCGGAAAGCAAAAGGCATGTCTTATTCTTGTCCTTTTTGCGGATAAGTATAGGTGTTTTTATAATAGGGCAAGAAAATACAGACGCACACGGCTGGTATCAGTGTTTTGTGGATCCTCTGTTTGCGGACAGCAAAACACATACGTTAGTGTGCATGAGGCCTTATGGTGGTATCCACATGCGTGGGACAAAGCTGCAGTATTCTGAGTGCTACGGCCCCTTCAGGCAGCCGATCAGTAGGGGTGCTGGTATTTTGGGTCTTTGAGTCCAAGACACAGTTAATAGTTTTTTTTTTGTAAGTACGGTATTGGTTTAACCGATATAGATTTTTATTTGTTTGGCTGTGGTTTTAATTTTTGCAGTATTTTTTCGTGACCAATTCAGGTCTCATTTTTTTTGCTTAGTTTTTTTTTTTTTAGCATTTTTAGACAGGTACCATAGACTTGGGCCTCTTTCACATGTGAATCGCTGTCATGTGCTGTCCACAGACCGCTCACCTATCCACATATTGACTTTGATGTCTGCATTCACACATCGGTGGTGACTCCATGGAAGCAAGCCCTGTTTTTGTCTGTGATGTCCTGTGTTTGGTCATTTGTTTTCACAGAAAATTGGTAGGAGATTCTCTGGAAACTAATTTTCAGCCTAGCACGGATGACACGTGAAGGACAAAAAACTGACACATGGACCAAACACGGATCCTTCATCTTCTTTCGATGAACCACTGATCATCTTGTTAGTTATGACATCCCGCAAAAGAGATTTAGGGTGGGACACGCAGAACGGGAAAATGGGGGATGCACAACATGGATACAGTCATGTTTTTGCTACATTCTATGTTTTTCTTTTTTCTAATTGTATACTAGTCATCTGCTAGTAACGTTGTGTGCCAAAAAAATGGCGTGATCACCTTAAAATAAAACGTAATCCCAAGTCGCTGTTTGCAAACAACCCCACGGATGCCATCTATCGGCCGCAGTGCGACCGATTATTGTCTTGTGTACGGACAGCTTCGGATAACTAAAAATTTCCTCTTTCATGCCAAAATACTAAGGGGGTCATTTATTAAAACTGGCATTTTAGAAGCCAGTCTTAATAACCCCTGTATCTGGCGGTGGATCCACCAAAGTTTTGAAGAGGCGCCGGCCTCTACATAACTTAGGCGCATCCAGCGCTGGTCTAAATGGAAAAGACGGCTTTCTTGCTGGCGTAGATTTAGACCATTTTCTATGACTTAAAGAGGCATAGAAAACGATAAATGAGACGTCCCGCCCACGCCACGCCCCCCTTTTTTTTTAGACCTGGTGTGAGCGGGAAAAAGTCGCAGATTTTGCACCACAATCTTCGACAGATATATATATGCCAGAAAACTGGTGTATATCCGATAGTCAAGGCCCCTCTAAGACTTTAAAAAACACATTAAAAAGTTTTATCACAAAAGGAGAGAAAAGGTGCAAAACACTCAAAAACTATTTCACAACCTGGCGGCAGTTAGTCACCATTCAAAGCTTCTCTGTGGAGTCCGCAAAATCTTCTTATTTCCTCCTGTCCCTTCCAAAAACTGTCTGCGGCACACGGCAGCCCCTATCCGGACCAGGAGGGGAGGGCGCAGTCGCCCAACACGAGTGTTTACGTTCGGCGTATCTGAAACGTAGCTCTCCATTGAGAGCCTGAAAGGTTGACTGAGCAGTACTTATTAAATCCCTCTAGTGAAAGTATTGAAGCACGCTGTTGACTTGCTTAACCAAGTGCGTAATAAGTAAAGTAAGCACTTGAGATTGTATCAGCTTCACTGTCACTAGAAGCTAATCGCTGGGAAGTCAGCCTGCAAGAAGCAAGCACAGTGGTCACTTCTTCTGCTGCCGTTAGTGTCGTGCGCGTTAGATATATCCTTAGGCTACTTAAGCCTGCTACTTATCTAACCGTGCGGAGACATGGATGCTGCAGACAGAGCTGGTGGGCTCGTCTTCTTCTTCGATACCTTCCTACCTGTCCCGATCTTCACATCACGCTGCCTCGTTGGACAATTGCTTTCCAGTTGACAATGTGTCTGTGCTTCACTTCAGGACACCTTGGCGTCCCACCAAAGCCTTCACCGCTGGCTTTTTCTTCTCTTTTTTTTCCTCTTCCAGTTCTTTTCTCTCTGAACTGAAATGTTTTTGTTTTTTTTTATTTGGTGCTTCGAACCGCAGACGAAGAAGATTAACCCAGAAATGGGGCGGATCAGGACAGGGTTTGGCGTTGTTTTGGTTATCGGTGGATTTGTACAGACGTGGGAAGAGTTTGGATTACGCGTGGTGACGTGCCAACTCAAACAGCCTTTAGGCGCCTCACGTAATCTCATTTTATTAAGGTGAAAGCCATCGACACGAGGCAGCGAGGGAAAAAAAGAATGACATGAAACACCCCCCTTTTTGGTTATGGGGCGATTTTTCTCATGTTTAGACACCTACTAAGTGTCTTGTTATGCAGATGCAGAAGAGAAAGTCCTTGTCTCTTCTAGCAAGAATGACTTAATTTAACATAGCATTTTGTTACCCACGGGCCCCAGAACATTTTTACATCAGGGATTTTATTCAGCCATCTTGGGAATGCTTATTAATTCAGCCAGTTAGTGTGCAGTCAGTCTTCATATATATTTCCTCTTTTAATAAACTAATCGTATTTCTTAAGTTTTTTTTATAAAGTGATAAATATTATCTTTTCCTTTTTAAATCTTTGATTTTTATTCATTTTTATTTTTTTATATTAATTTGCACTTTATTATTTTAATTAATTTTAATTACTTTTTATTTGAGAATACAAAAAAAAAAGTGGGGTGCATTACTGACTACATCGGATTATTTTACACGAGCATAATAATCCAGAAAAAAAATATCTTATGTACAAGTGAAACAAAATAATTTCAATTAAAAATCCTACGGTTACAAATGTTTGGGCAGAGAGCATATGGCTCTTAACTCTACCACCAAATTTCACTGTATCTGTAAGGTTGACTGTGACGTACACCCATGGATCGCCAGTTCTCCCCTGGTGGGCCCAGGTTGTCCCATCAGGCAATGCTAAAGGTGTCTCCTTCTCTGAAACACTCATTCATTTTTCATTTTCATGGCTGTCAGGTAATACCATGGCAAGGGGAAGCTTTTCTGGTTGTAACAGATGACCATGAGTGAGGCTTTGTTTAGGTTTACCCCTTTTAAGTTTTAAACTAATGTTAATGCAGCTGTCATTTTAGTTAGGGAACAGTGCAGCCCTATACTTCACCCAGACCACTGTCCGTATTTACTTAGTCTGTCCACACTAAATACCGGCCCCCAACTGGGCAATGGTCCCTAGCCTAAGTACAGACTACCTAATCTGGGTAAAGGGGTAGTCAGACACACAGGGTCAAAACCTGAGGGTCACACCACAGAACCAAAGCAGAGACAACATGCAGGATCAAAACCAGGAGGTGAGGTCAGAGACAGTCAGCACAGAGAGGTAAGGTCACAGACAGTAGTTCAGAGATCTGGAATCCACAGAGCATGCAATAAAGCTTGTGATGCAGGAAGACCAATCACAGGCAACTGTGGTCAGCAGTTCCCTGTTTAAATACCCCGCCAACAGGAAGCACGTGACATCGATGCCAAACCTTATCGGCCTGACATCCCTGATAGGCTGATCTGCCCAACTGTCAGCTGGGCAGGTTGCCCCACTGTCAGCTGGGCAGGTTGCCCCAGTAATAGAGTGACAACAGTGGTGCCTCATTATAGAGGCCAGACTCTCTGCAGGAGCCAGGACGGGTAGATACTTGACAGCTCCACATGCCACCAGTGGCTCAGTTAAGGTTTGCTTTCCAACACCATGTTAAGAATCAAAGCCCTTACAGTTGGTATTGGGGTCTACATGTGGTGTTGGTGTGCTCTTGGCATATTAGATCTTTTTGAATTTTTTGGTTACTGTTCAGTATTCTGAGGATATGTTTAGTAACTCAGTCCATATCAACATCAACCATTTCTCTTGCCATGCCTTCATCTCACTTCATTACTTTTGTTGCATGATTTTGAAATATTGGGTACACTAGTAATGCCATTGGTTCTTGGATAACTGATAGGACACATCCTGGTTGTCAACATTCCCTCCCCCTTCCTTTCTGCAACACAGTGAGACCTCTAGCAAATACATTTCAAACGAGCATTCTCATCACAAACCATATTTTATTAAATAAAATATAGATTAAGTGCAATGCATTGGAGTAATTGTCAGATAAATATACAGAAAATAAATAAAGGACATGTAGTCTATTTCCTAGTGTGCAACTAGAACAAACTGCTTCTACTTTTTAGATGCTCTCTGCTCTTCGGGGGTGGGTCTTAAGATGGCCACATGCCCTAATGGAGCTTAAAGGGGTTATCCCATGATTGATGTAAAAAATGAAAACCAGACATCATATAGCACACGACAACCTCTTTCTAGCAAAGCTAGAACCAGCCCTCTATCTCACATGGATCCAGAGAGATCCAGAGATCTCCCCATTCATTGCTTTGCTAGATTTATATCGAGCTAGAAGATCAAGGGGAGGGTCTTTTCTGCTGCCGCTCAGGAGGCGTGTCCATGCTCTCCCTATCACGGCTCTGGAGGCAGTTAAAGGATGAAACTGAGCATGTGCGGCCATCTCAGTGAGCAGGTCAAAGAAATAAGAAAAAAACAAACAGCAGGTGGCGCTATGCAGACACATTTTATTGAATAACTCAGTGGCTATACAAAATTTTTCATTGCATGCAATTACAAAAGTATTCAGAGCCAGGTGCTGGTTTAAAAACTGTAGGATATTTTTTGTGGGACAACCCCTTTAAGGACAGGGGTTGGTCAGATACCAGAGCACTGAGGAAAATATTGTTTATTTCCTTCTGACTTCTATGGCCATTGAATAATTTATGCACGCTGACCATACAGCAGACTTTTTGCTTCTGCTCAGACGGGAGCCTAAATTTTTTTTTTTGAGAGGTATCAAAGCCCTTTAGACCATAGTTCATTGCAAAGGAATTCTACCAAATAACTAGAATCTAAAATCTAAATTAAATAGATCTAAAACTCAACCCAAAAAATCCCAAAAATAATAAAAAATCTCTGATCTGCTGATCTTTTCCAAGACTTCTAATCTTTGTTCAAAATGGCTGACTCCGTTGCTTGTAACTGATGAGTAATTCTCATACCAACGGGAAAATGATTAAGCCATTTTCCAATATGTTTCCAGACGGTCTTAGCAGCATGGGGTTTTTAACATGCTCTCTAAACTTCTTCTTTTCTGCCAAAGTTTTACCACGTAGGTCTTTGAATCCCACTCGGATATGATAAATCTTATCTGATGGCCAAAAAAAAAAAGAAGGGGGCTTTGAGCAGTAAAAGATAACCCCTGACTAAATCTGGATTGAAACCCAGCAGCTGTATTTTGAAAGGTATTTTGTGCCGCTGCCAATTTGATGCCTTTCTGCAGATTGGCTCGCAGGAATGTAAAGGGACAGAGCTGACCCGGGTAAGTCGCACAGACTCCGTGTCTTTCTCTTTTTGCACTATGATTCTGCTAAGACAGATTATTCATGCTTATTTGAGTCAGGTAGGTCTTTGCAAGCTTCCCTGCTAGGCCTGGGAATTGAGTATATTGAAGAGCTATTCAGAGGCTTCTGACATAGACCAGTCTTTTATTGCATGGTGTTACATTCTGGCTAAATCCATCTCCACCCAGTTTGTAAGCACTATGGTTTTTCTCTTCAATCAAAAGAGGTTATCACCTACCTTAATCCGCCGAGTAGCACGGATTAAACTCAGCTATGTGCCCCAGGATTCCCAAAGAGGATCCACAAGTAGAGAGGAAAAAAAAAATACTTGTTTCGACTTAGTTTTTTTTTTTTGTCAGTGTCTTCACTAACTTCTCTTGAGCTTTGCTGGGGGATTAGCATCTAAAATAAGCAACCCCGGAGTTCTGGTCAATAAAGACATCAGATGAAAGTTCACTCAGTCAGGGCCTATGTTTCTTCAACATAAAGAGGTGCCAGAGCTTCACAATAAAAAGATGAGCTCCTCCAGACTATATAGTGAAAACATTCGGATCACTAATCCGGATAAAAGATAGATTATAGACCAGAAACAGACCCTTTTTAAATTGGTTTTAGCTTTGTTAAGTAGCGTTATAGAGACGTCTTACTTTGAAACTCGACGTGTTCTCGCAAAATTGAGAAGAATGAAACATTTTTGGATTTTTACCAAAAATTCCATTTTGGACCTTTGCTGTTTTTATGGCCTTTTATTGTTTTGTTCATTTTCATAAAACTACATTGCTCATTACGTCTCCACTGGTGTTAAAAAAAATAAAATTAAAAAAATAAGGGAGCATTCACACGACCGTGTTTTTCTTCCGCGTCCCTTCCGCAAATTTTGCGGACAATGCACGGACCCATTCATTTCTATGGGTCCGCAAAAATTGCGGAATGCCTTTCATTGTCATCCGTGTGCTGTCCGTTTCCTGTGTCCGTTCCTTTTATTTTAGAACATGTCCTATACTTGGCCGCAAATTGTGGTCCGTGGTCCCATAGACAGTCAATGGGTCCGTAAAAAACACACGGAAATGCATCCGTATGTCATCTGTTTTTTGCGGACCCCTGGACTGAAAACATTCTAGGAAACCTCATTTCAGTTTTTTTGCGGACCGTGAAAAACAGATGACACACGGAAGCACCACGTCCGTAATATACGGACTTGCGGAATGGGAACGAAAAGATAACTGAAGACATACGGAACACACGGATCCGTGATTTGCTGACCGCAAAGCCAGCACGGTCGTGTGAATGCCCCCTCAATGTTACTTGATTCAGACAAGTCGTGGAAAAATGTGTTAATGTGAGTTTTCGTCCCAAAAATTAACTAAAATTGTCCTCTGTTGACCATGCTGAAGACCACGAAAGGAGACAAATGAGCAAATAATCTATGGGTCCGGGCAAACACCTACAGTATTTTTTTAATAAATAATATAACACTACTGCATACATTTTTTGCTAAAGCATCTGAACAGGAGAATATAATGACTTCCGTAGGATCTAGACGTTGTGATGCTAAGAAATTGGAGAAATTGTTTTCTAATGGGGTTAATGTGCAGACGAAATATTCTCTTTTAAAGCTGCACAGTGACGGTAGGATGCCCGTCAGTCCTGGTAAAGTTGTCACCATGAAAAAAAAGAGTCAAAACATTTCAGAGATACAGAGGAATAAGAAGAGAAAACCAGTAGGAGATAAGTTCCATACATGTTAGGGTACTTTCTCAAATTGTCTTCTTGCCACATGTAATATGCCATATGTCAAGAAAGCTCCTGTCACCTAATCGAGGACATAAGGCCGGTATATGTCAGAATATAGATTTATTAATTTTTTTGCTGTATGGAAGGGCACTTATTTTAGCAGAGGAAGGGTGAACGACAACTGTATGACTTGAGACTACTTAGATACACTACTTATATCCAGGCAAAACAAAGGGTCTGAGAGGTTACAGGGCATCTGTCAGCAGATTTGTACCTATGAAACTGGATGACCTGTTGCATGTGCGCTTGGCAGTTGAAGGCATCTGCATTGGTCCCGTTTTCATATGTGCCCACATTGCTGTGAAAAATTTGGTTTTAATATATGCAAATGAGCCTCTAGGAGCAACGGGGGCGTTGCCATTACACCTAGTGGCTCTGCTCTCTGAACGAATGCAGATGGTTGTATTATCAGTAACGGAAGCGTTTTTGCTGAACCCTGCCGGATCCAGCAAAAACACTAGTGTGAAAGTAGCCTAATAGGTTGGCCAGTTTCTTAGTTATAAATGTCTGCTCCAAGGTGATCTTTAAAACCTAACATGTCTTAGCTTGATGTCCAACACTGGAAGATGTCGAGGACAGTTGGGTCATCCCTCAAAGGTCTTTAAAACTTGGGTAGAAGCCAGTAACCATTTGGCTTGGGGGTAATCCAAGTCAATATTGGTAGACGTGTTCTGTGCTTCTCACCCACGTACAACTGTGCAGTAGAGCTTTGCTGGATCCTATCGAGATCAGCAGAACCATCCTACAAGTAACTGATGGTCAGCTATGGACTAACTAGTGCAGACAAAAACTTGAATTGTTGCCTGTGTCAAACAATCTGATTGTTTTTAATACGTGATCATTTTGATATTTTTGAAGGACAGTTTTAGGCCATAGCCAACAGTCACTAGAGCCATGATGTCTTCCCATTTGTCCAATGCATCCAACTAAAAGTCTTTAATTTTTATAACATATAACTGAACATGGAGATGAGAAGGAGCTGAACCTAATGTCTTTTCTGTTTTGTTTTTTTCTGTTTTTTTAATCTCACCCACAGTCTGTTTCTTTATCCTCATCAAGATTTGGCCATTATTACGATATATCTAAAAGTATATCTCCAGATCTGCTGCAATCTGCCAAGACACACAGCTACTACCTTCCCAGTATTATACCTCTGGATGGAACGTACGGGTAAGTTTTTTCATCATGTATGTGTATTATAAAATTGGGACCTATAAACTGAGACACATCTATTTTCTAGATTATGTAATTGCTTTTCTGTCTGCAGTGTAGCTTAAAATGGATGTCCAGTTTAGACAACCTCTGTTGACCAGACTATAAACTGATGACAGGGTGTCCCGCTGGTGGAACCCACACCGATCAGCTGTAAACTTTGGGAGAAACTGGCAGCCAAGTGTTCGGTTTACCTACTGTGCCACCATAAGGCAAATTAAACATTACGCAGTTTCTGTCTGTGTAATACAAGGATGCACTGGGACCTCTGGACCCTAGGTTCTCAACCGGTGGTATGTGGACCCCAGGGGGTACACGTCATGTCTCTAGGGGGGCTTGCACCATGCTTGTACTATGCTTTTAATATGCAGCACATTGTCTAATCATAGCCTTAAGGGGTCTTTGATGTAATTTATTAGTGGAGTAGAGAGCAGTTGGCTTAGAAACATGGAGGAACACTCCTCTAGATGATCTTTGGAGCTGCTGTGGTAGTAGATGAGTGTCCTGAACGAGCAACTTCATCAATTAATTCACAATTCCCTAACTGGGGTATTTGAAAATTAGTTCTCTAAACCAGACAAAGTATTCATATTTTAGAAAATTTATTGTATATCCACAGGAGATGTCATGAATGTCTGATAGATGTGGATGCCACCCCACCTGTCTCCAGAACAGGGGTCTCCCCAACCCAGTCCCGTCTGGGAAGGCAACCACCTCAACCAGGTAGAGAATGAATGGAGAGGTGGTCCCACATGTATGCTCAGCTGTTGCTGTGATTCTCACAGAAGTGAATGAAAGCACTTTCTACATGCATGGTCACCATGCCAAAGACAGGACCCACATCCATCAGATATTTATGGCTTATTCTTTGTATATGCAAAAAATAAACGTCAAAGACTAGGTTCACATCTGCATTCACATTTACAATTTTTTCCATTCCATCATAAGAACAGAACATGACAGCCATGCTGAATCTGTCACATGGAAGACCCCAATGGTGCTCGATGGACACCATTGCCTTTAAAAATAATAATGCTGCATTCTGCACCATTTATTTTTCCAGCAAATGTGACGAAACCTGAGAAGCTCCTAATGAAGCCTCCAACGTGAACAGAGGCAAAGATATTTAAAGGATTTGGTTGGTCATCAATATTATGGTTATATGGGGTAGAACACCAGCCTTAGGGGGTCTTTGATGTCATTTATCAGTGGAGTAGAGAGCAGTTGGCTTAGAAACATTGAGGAACACTCCTCTAGACGATCTTCGGAGATGCTGTGGTAGTAGATGAGTGTCCTGAACGAGCGACTTCATCAATTGACTCTCAATTTCCTAGCTAGGGTATTTGTGAATCAGAGACGGTGTCATGAAAGGGTAGGGAACAGTGCAGTCCTGTACTCCACCTGCACCACTGTCCCTACCTACTTGTACGATCCGCCCAAAATGGCGGCTCACATTGTGGCGACGAACCCATGACTTGACTAAATGCAGGGGTCTAAACCTAGTACGGTAAAAGAGTAGTCAGACAGAAAGAGGTCGAAATCAGACAGGCAAAACCAGGACCGGATCAGAAAGCAAAAGCTAAGTCAAACACACAGCAGAGTGAAACCAGGAGATAATGTCAGACAAATTTAATAGGCAAAGGCGAGGTCACGAACTAGCAGAGTCGAAAACTGTGTCCAATATCAAGCAACGGTCAAATAACAAACAAAGTCAAATACCAAGGGTAATGTGAAAGAAACAGGCAAAGGTCAACGATCCAGAGTACAAAAAACTAGGTAATGAGGCAGGAATACCAATCACAGGCAACTGTGGCCAGCAGCTGTCTGTTTAAACATCCTGCCCTCAGGAAGCATGTGACACCGGCACCAAGCCTGAATGATCCGTTGTCCTGATAGGTTGACTAGCAGGAACGATGCTGCTGCCATAGTCCTGCCGGACTGAGCACATAAGGACAGACAGGTAAGTACGTGACAGACGGAAGCACAGCTCCATCTTCTGTGTAGTGGCCGTGCTCGGTTACTGCAGCTCAGCTCCCATCTTCTACATTATTACATTAACTGCAGGTAGAAAATGTATAGTGCATGTATGTATACTGTATAGGATATGCATTGTATGCAATCAAGGTTAGAACTGTTGGAAAAGCAGATATTGACATAGAAGGAATATAGAGCTTTGCACTTACCAAAAAAGTAGATGTATGTAATAAAAAATAAAAAAAAACATAATTATTGTTGAAAAGCCAGAGCGGAGCGGACATGCATACGTATGGCCTTTACGTATGTGTGTGTGTCTGGAGGTGCGGGGCAATTTCATGAGCTTTTCCTGGCAGCGAAAGCAAACAAGGTTAGTGCTAAGTATTTGTCTTTTCTCCTTAATGCAAACAACTTGGAAAGAGCTGTTTGGCAGCACTAGAGGCGGCGCAGGACATGGACAAAGGTCGCAGCGATCCGGATCATCCTTTCTGTTAGACCTTTTCTGGTCAGCAAATAAAGCAATCTGTACACCTTGGGGAGACGGGGAAGCATTTTAAGGGTTTTATTTTTACAGTAAATAACATTACGCCTGTTAACTGCACTTACAGATAAACCTTCCGTACATATCCCAGAAACCTCCTCATCAACTCGCTCTATCCCATCATTTTTTTTGCCATTTATGGCTGGAAAATGCTCCTAGTTTTTTATTTTAGTGGAAAGGTTGTTCTTTATATATATATATATATATATATATATATATATATATATATATATATATATATATATATATATATATACAGGTGAAACTCGAAAAATTTGAATATCGTGCAAAGTTCATTTATTTCAGTAATGCAACTTAAAAGGTTAAACTAATATATGATAGACTCATTACAGGCAAAGCGAGATATTTCAAGCCTTTATTTGGTATAATTTGGATGATTATGGCTTATAGCTTATGAAACCCCAAAGTCACACTTTTGAGGTCCCCTTTGCTCAGGGGGTATGGATTAATTAGCTGACTAGAGTGTGACACTTTGTGCCTAGAATATTGAACCTTTTCACAAAATTCTAATTTTAAGCTGCATTAATGCAATTCCTTTTAATATGCATTACTGAAATAAATGGACTTTTTGCATGATATTCAAATTTTTGGAGTTTCACCTGTACATACGAATGAAAATCCACGGCACACCTCTGTAAATGGTGAAGAAAATGTGTCTTTATTCACACATGTCACAGCAGCGACGTTTCGGCCCCCTAACGGAACCTTTGTCAAGCCAAGATAATTACAAAAGTGTCAGTGCATATATTTATATCACTCTCAATTAATCAATCAGTGATTAATAAATATTTAATAATACGTGCAACCTTACATCCCAGTACAATTTCCACATAATTAAATGTACATTTAGTGTCCATAAACATGATTCAGTTAATATTTAGTGCATATGATCATCATTCCACCTGCAATCTATATCCAATTCAGTGTCCATTTGATCCATATAAATATCTAAATTCATAAATCCCTTAAAGTGCATAATGTGCCTTCTGGATAGATGAATCGATATATAGATAGATAGATATTAGATAGATAGATAGATAGATAGATATTAGATAGATAGATAGATGATAGATAGATAGATAGATAGATAGATAGATAGATAGATGATAGATAGATAGATAGATAGATAGATGATAGATAGATGATAGATAGATAGATAGATAGATAGATAGATAGATAGATAGATAGATAGATAGATAGATAGATAATAGATAGATAGATAGATAGATAGATAGATAATAGATAGATATTGGATAGATAGATAGATAGATTTAATAGATAGATAGATAGATAGATAGATAGATATTGGATAGATAGATAGATATTAGATAGATAGATAGATAGATAGATATTAGATAGATAGATAATAGACAGATATTAGATAGATAGATAGATAGAGAGAGAGATAGATAGATAGATAGATAGATAGATAGATAGATAGATAGATAGATAGAGAGAGAGATAGATATGAGATTCTGTAGATTGAAGCAATCGATCAAGAGACAGATAGTGAGAGAAATAACTAGATGTAGATATTATTATACCTGATTATAGTGTATACTGTACTGTGTACACACTGTATATATTTATGGATATATATACGTACACACGCACACATATAGTTATATATATATATATATATATATAATTTTTTTTAACCCATCGCTGGCTGTGCACACAGTACACCACTCACTTAGGTCTCATCCCTCACAACTATATTTTAGTGACGACTCGTATCTCCTGATGCCTCCCATCCGTCCCTATATTACAGTAATGTGCTATATTGTGATAGCGCTGGTTGCCATTATGCTGTCAGAATATAGCTGAGTGCCGCCTGGCATCAAGGGAGTGAGCTGGCATTCATAAAGTGATATTGAGAAGGTGAGAGCCATTGGGGGGCACAGCGGCAGAAGCGCCATACATGAGCTGCTAACTATCCGCCATCTGAATACATTTGTCACTTGTATTATACGGTATAACTGTTACTGTGTGCTGTAGCAATCAGACCTGCTGTTCTTACCCAATATAAGTTGCAGAAGTTGCTAAAAACTCTTATCAGGCTTTTATTCGGTCTGTCACCCATTTCTGGGTTTGTGGGGACAACCTCGGTAGGGGTAGTAACGATGGCCCCATTTGTTGTCACTCCAAGAGGCTTTCCCGTAAAATGATATAACTAGGAAATGCTTAAATACACATTTTACCAACCGGACAAAACAGGACAACTCTTTCACTCTTTACGCGTGTGCTTAGTGTTAACGGAACGGCCCTTTAAATAACCCTTATTTTACGATCAGCTTTGGTTGGGGCTGCTTATTACTGTTGCTTTATATGCTTTTTCCTTTTATAGATGGTTTTACAGCTTTCTAGTATACTGTGCCTTTCAGTTACTCACTATCCTTAAGAGCTCTACTTGCAGTCAAGAAATGGAAACATTTTTGCCTGCATCTGGAGGCTGAAAACCTTGATCCCCCGCCGCTCCCATTCCCAGGAAGCTTTGGATGGAACGGGATCGTTGCGTAGTTTAAATTTTTTGTAAGCAATTCTAACTTTTGTAATAACTGACTGGACAGTCCCTTTAAAACCCCAGCACCATATTTTTATCATTGTTTTTTTTTTTTAGAGACATCCAATCCTAAGAGAAAAGTATGTGATTGCAGGGATTCTGCATTGCGTTAAGTATCTCCTTTTTCCACATGGGAGCTCTTTACCTAGTTTTCGGTCTGATCATTATATCTAACATCAGTACATAGTATTATTAGCGTATTAAAGGGGTTGGCGAACCCCCTCCTGGCCAGACCTGCAAAGTAAAGCATACTTATCTGCTGCCCACCGCTGGGTCCTGGCCTTTTTTGCTCCCCGTCCTCAACTGCCTCGGTTGGGTTCCCCACACTGTGAGCATTCACTGACACTGCTGCAGCCAATCACTAGCCTCAGCGGTAATCTTCTCTCCTTGCATCACGTGACCATGTGGCTTGACGCCAGGGTAGCAGGTGACCACTGCTGCCAGTGATTTGCCGCAGTAGTGTCAAAGTGGATGTTGACAGGGGGACCCAAGCAAGGTAGCTGAGGACAAGGAGCAAAGGATCTGGGACCTTTTTGCAGCTCTGGCCTAGAGTTGGGTTTGCCAAACCCCCTCCAAAAGATGGCCAGCCCCTTTAAGTCCCATTTATAAGGGACAATAGTTGGCCTCTGTTCAAGGTGCCACCGATTACCAAATGAACGATCAAGTGCTCATTCATTGGGTGACCGCGTCGTTGATGTAGTCACCAAAATCATTGTCTCTGGGCAGCAGCTCTTCCTGTGTAAAGAGGGATATGCTGCCGAGAATCAACGATTCCCTATGCGGGCAAGTAATCTCAGTAGCATTCGCTTGTCCCATTGCAGATGAGATGATTGCTGCATGTAAATTCAACTCTCCCCTGACAAGTGGGCAATTATTGGGAACAAGTGGTTTCTTCCAATAATTGTCTACTGAGTTGGCTTGTGTAAAAGGGCCTTTAGAGTGCACTTCAGTTTAAGTTGTGGTGACCCTTTAGCAAAGTATATTGAGCAGAACTTGGCTACTCCACTCCATGTCCTCCATTATCATCAAGTGACTCGTTTCTCCTTGTTTGGAACACAGCCCTGGCGTGTGACAAAGGGGTACGCCAGAAGATTAAGCTGAATTTGGTAGAACAATGAGAAGATTCAATAGCAAACAGGTAGGGGGAGCAAAATTACCCTGCAGAGAGAGAGCCTGAGGAGTAACAAACCAGACACCATCTTACTTGTGCCTATCTAAGTGAACTACAGTATCTGTCAACAGGGCCGTCTTTAATATTTATTGGACCCTGGGCAAGAATTTACTTGGGCCCCTGGATCCCGCCTTCCCACACCCTAGCATGCAATCACGCCCTCCACCACAACACACACACAAAAAAAAAATCCACACACCTCGTAGAGTAGTAAACGTGAATGGTGATGAGTGGTCACTAGACGTGTTCCTTGGCAGTAATGTAAATACTGACTTTTTTTCTGAAAAGGCAGTGTTTACATTACAAAGCTTGCAGAGACATGCTATAGACACCAGAACTACTACGTTTAGCTGTTGTGGTTCTGGTGACTATAATGTCCCTTTAATATAGAGAAAAAAAAAAGAATCAGCACAAAAGTATCAAATAAAATGGCTGTATCATTATTCTAAAAATTAAAAAAGCACAACTCCTGACACAAATATATAGTATTTTTCAGATTACTTTTCTTTTCTTTTACAATGTGCAGATACAGTAATACTGTACTACTAACCCCTCCATCCACCCCTCCATACAGGGTAATACAGAGCCACATACCTCTTACATCCAGTGACGTCTCTTTGATGTAGATGTTCTCTTTCCTCATCTTCTCCTTTCAGATCAGACCACCATTATTCAGCCATTTCTCATCTCTGCAGTTTGACAAACAAAATCTTAGTTTACTACTTTTCCATCATCCTCCCATCTTCTGGACAAATCATCCTAATACCACCAATACTGTGCCGCTGTGCTCCCCAATACTTTACTGCAGAAACAGTAATAAAGCCCATCATAATGCCCCCCCCCCCAGTACCCCCATAGATGCCCCCCAGTAATTCTCCTTATAATGTGCCAGTGCAAAAAATGCCCCCAGTTGAGCTAATGTCCCCATAGTGCCCCCATAATGTGCCAGTATATGATACACCTATATAGTGCCCCCAGTAAATGCCTCCACAGTGCACCTCTCCCCCTTCTTCCTAGTGCCCCCCATAATGTACCAGTGTGAAATTCCCCATATATAGATGCCCTCAGTGTCCCCCATAATGTGCAAGTATAAAATACCCCTTCTTAGTGCCCCCCATGGATGAGCCCATAGAACTCCTCTCCCCCTTCCCCATAGTACCCACCATATTGTGCCCCAGTATAAAATGCCCCTATACAGAGCCCCCCATATAAAATACCCCTTCTTTGTGGCCTCAGTAGAAGCCCCCATAATGTTCCTCTTCCCCAATATAAAATACCCCTTCTTTGTGGCCTCAGTAGATGCCCCTATAGTGCCCCCAATAATGTGCCAGTAAGAAGTGCCTCCATAGTGCCACCCAATAATGTGCCAGTAAAAAGTGCCACCAATAATATGCCAGTAAGATGTGCCCCCATAGATGCCCCCCAATAATGTGCCAGTAACAAGTACCCCCATAGATGCCCCCAATCATGTGCCAGTAACACATTCCCCCCAATCATGTGCCAGTCACAAGTGCCCCCATAGATGCCCTCCAATCATGTGCCAGTAACAAGTGCCCCTATAGATGCCCCCCAATCATGTGCCAGTAACAAGTGCCCCTATAGATGCCCTCCAATCATGTGCCAGTAACAAGTGCCCCTATAGATGCCCCCCAATCATGTGCCAGTAACAAGTGCCCCTATAGATGCCCCCCAATCATGTGCCAGTAACAATTACCCCCATAGATGCCCCCAATCATGTGCTAGTAGCAAATACCCCCATAAATGCCCCCCAATCATGTGCCAGTAACAAGTGCCCCCATAGATGCCCACCAATCATGTGCCAGTAACAAGGGCCCCCATAGATGCCCATCAATCATGTGCCAGTAACAAGTGCCCCCATAGATGCCACCCAATCATGTGCCAGTATCAAGTGCCCCCATAGATGCCCCCAAATCATGAGCCAGTAACAAGTGCCCCCATAGATGCCCCCCGAATATGTGCCAGTAACAAGTGCCCCCATAGATGCCCCCCAATCATGTGCCAGTAAGTAGTACCATATAAAAAAAATAACGCCCCCCCTCCCCACGCTACGCCACTGGCCAACGTGGCTCAAGAGGCAGTCGCCTTGGGCCCCCAGGAGCAACTGGGCCCGGGACAGCTGCCCCTTTTGCCCTGCGTTAAAGACGGCCCTGTCTGTCAATGCCACCGAGGAAGATGACGACTTTAGCCACCATGGATGTGGAAGCACTGGGACTCGTGTTTATCAGTACGTCAATGGACAAATGCACAAGTAGATAAACTCTAAGTGACTCCTTACTATATGACTACAACCTCTCCTGACATGTTGTAAGATTTCCTGTGAACTTCACCGATTCCTACATGGAGGGATCCATGAGACCCTATAGAGCTCCCAAACCATTTTGCACTTAGTAGGAGACGTCAGTATCTGCAATTCCTAGGACATACTTTGTATTGAAAGAATTCTAGAATATTCCTGAATGGGTGCTGAACCCCCACAGAACATAAATAGGGGAAATGTATTAAGACCGATGCATTGTGCGGGTGATCTCCTTCAGTGGAACATGTTCCAGATGCTCGAACTGGACGAACCACCTGTTGATGAATCTGTTATAAGACAGCACTAAGTCGCACCTGGTGTTTTTGGACAGTGGTTCTGAAGCTACCCGTTATTTCAGTAATTGGACCAAGACTTACACATGCTCAGTACCACTACATTCATCTGTATGGGACTGCCTGAGATAGACCAGTACAATGCTCAGCTATCTACAGCAATCCAATAAGGTTCATGACTATCGGACCATCTTTTGGGGAAGCCAGGGACCCTCATTTTGGTGGTTGGTAGGGATCCCTGTGGTCAGACCTCACTGATCAGACACATCCCGTATAATGTGGATAGGGGATACGTTCTTATGGTAAGGCATCCCCTTTAAGGCTATTTAGGTAGGGGTTTTTGGGCAGCCGCCTGCGCAGGGAACTGTAGAGTGGACCAAAGGCTCTTACACAGTGCCTGGGTACTGCAACTCAGCTGTCAGTGGGAACTAAGCTGTAGTACCCTGCCACGGCCATTACAGCTTCATCCAGTGTATAGTTCCAAGCCACAGTGGCTGCCAAAAACAGTTGATCAATATGGGTGTTGGACGCCCACCCATCTGATATTAATCCTATCCTATTCTGAGGATAGACCATCTGTATCTTGAGCACCAGAAAATCCGGTCAGCACAGAATGTAAAATGACCAGCCGATAAAGGGTGACTGTTCACTTTAAGGCTCCATTCGGACGTCCATATGAATGGTCTGGATCCGTTCTGCAATTATGGGGAACGGGTGTGGACCCATTCATTTTCAATGGGGCCGGAAAAGATGCGGACAGCACACAGTGTGCTGTCCACATCTGCACTTCCGGTCCGCGGCCCTGCAGAAAAATAGAACATGTCCTATTGAGCAACATTTATCACTTATCCACCGGATGGCTGGGACCGCCATGATCGCAAGAACAGGGGTCCAGGGGCGGATTGGACATAGACGTTACAGGGAAATTTCCGTCTAAACCCTCCTTACGGCCGGTCAGTGGAAATTTATGGAGATGTATTTTGTGCTGTATTTTGTGATGGACTGTAGTACTTGGCTATGTTGGAGTGATATAATATGCCACAATATGGTATGTCTGGACTTGCCTTCCATCAGTTTGGACCCGACTACAAAACGGAGCCACTTTATTATTTTCCCAGGGCCACTTTAAGTTCCCAGTCTGCTCCTGCCCACATCTGGCATGCATGCTTCCGTGCCATTCAAACTCTATGGGGATGATGAGGATAGCCAAATACAGTGCCCTGATATCTCGGTGCTATAGAGTTTGAATTGGAGTGGCAGCATGCATGCATTCATATGGAGGACACAGGCCCTCTTTACTCGTGATCGATGGGTGTCCCAATGATCCTACACATGGGAAAATCCCTAGTCAGTACGGGATAATGGCAGACTGGAAGATTGATGAAGCCTTCTGCCGGTTCGGTTGGGGTCTTCCTTTGCTGGAGTAACAATGATTCACTGTGATATGTGGACTTGCGCGAACCATCTAATATAATGGTAACCAGCAGAAGAGGTCTTCAGCTGTGCTCATGTCGGTTGGTCACTCACGCATCCTAGACCCCGCTATGACCTACAGTACCTTGAAACTAATTGCTTACTGAAGGAGGCACAATAGCCCCATATTGGCTCAGGTAGAACCTGAAAGGGCTCTGCATGCAAGACACTTACAGATAAGGTAAGGGCAGAAATAGGACACAATGAGGGCCCATTATAAGTTGCTGATAAGAGTCAACAATCTAGCAATCTGCATCTGTTTTTCAGTGTAATTAATCTGCGCTGCACATCCCTCTCTGCAATCTGCAAATAGTCTTACCCCCCCCAAAACAAGCCCATAAACGCGGGAGTATGTACTTACATTTTCTCTACTTCTCCAGTTTCCAGCTACATTTGGTGGAAGCAGCTTAGGCAACAGTTCCTAATGGAGTCCACCTCCTGATAATAACCCTATTTGTCATATCTTTGATAAACTAACCTTTCATAAATGCTTAGAAACTGTATCAATAAGGAAGTCGAGGTCTCGCGTGTCGCCTGGATACTCTCTTGCCAACTTGTGCGTTATCAGTTACTAGAACGCTCGGCTAAAGGATAAAAGTTAATTAGCTTAAAAACCATTGTTAAAAGAGGAGATGTTTGGTTGCAAAGTGGCCTGGTAAATGTGACAAAACACGTGTCTCGTGTTTCCAAAGCGTCTGCATATTTTGTAAGTGTCTCCCTGCGTTTCATAATCTGGTCTTCCTAGGGTAGGAAAAACTGTGTTTGGGCTATTTTTGAAACTGTATTTATTCTTTTATTTCATCTTTTTTATTTATTAGTTTTTATTATTTATTTTATTTTTAATATTTTTATATTAGTCTTATATTTTTTTTAATTCTCTATTTCATCCTTTTAATTCATTAGCTTTTATTATTGTTTATTAAAATTTTTATATTTTATTAGCTTTTTTTAATATTCATAATTTTTTTTAAATTATTTTATTATTTGGGGTTGCCCGAGTGTTTCATACTGATAACCTATCCTCAGGATTGATCATCAGTATGTGACTGGTGAAGGTCCGACTCCCGGCACCCCCGCTAATAAGGTCCTAGTGCTGCTGTGAGCACTTGCAGCCTACCAAGCACAGCTCCATCCATTGGTTAGCAGCTGTGCTTGGTATTACAGCCCATTCACATGAGCTTCAGCGGTGTCTAGGCAATGTCACCGATGAATATGACGTCATGGGCTCAGGAAGAGGCCGCGGCACTGCTGTCTCTTCAAGCAGCTGATTGACAGGGGTGCTTGAATTCGGACCCCCACCTATCAGATACTAATGACCTATCCTAAGGATAGTTCATCAGTATTAAAGGGTTGTCTTGTTTCCGATATTGAAGACTTATCCTTAGGATAGGTCATCAGATCGGTGGGGGCTCGTATGAGCGCTGATTTCTCTTCTCTACTTACGTGGTTGCCATCGACATTGCAGCAGAGAGCAGTGTAATTACAGCTCCTCTGTCCCATTCACTTGAATGGGACAGATAATTTGTAGTTACATACTATCCTATTCAAATAAATGAAGAAGAAGCTGTAAATACACTGCTCGTCACTGCAATTGTAACGGCGAGGGGGTGAATACTGAAGAGAACGCAACGCTTATATGAGCACTGCGGTCTCTTCAAACAGCAGAAGATAGGCCATCAGTATCGGAAACCGAACAACCCTATGATAAATTATCGTACCTACTCCACAGGATTGGAGGCATGGCTCCCTGTCTATCCTGGGCTGGACATTCCAGATTTCTTAAACATAATGGATTACTCCCTCAAAACACTTCCGTCAGCCAGATATATGGAAATGGTTCTACAATCTTTCCACAAATTATACATTTCACTTGTCAGAGGTTTTAGGATGGGCATTTATCTTTTATCTGTCTCCATGGTTCTCCATGAACGGATACTACTCATTGCACATCTTGTGATGCTCTTCAGCCTTTCTGGTCAAGGTTCTGCAACTTTAACCAAACACACTTAACCAACTTCTACTTTTTCGGTGTTTGGCTGGGTGGACCCTAAGCAACAGTTTTGTGTTCCAGGGACCAGAAAATTGCTCCACATGGTCTCCGCAGCAGCACATAAAAGCCATTCTACGAAATTGGACAGACCCCCAAACCCCAGCGTAGAGATTGTTCTGAATTGGTTTGAAGCAATTGTTCATAAGGAACTGAAGCCTTGGACTCACAGGATTTCCTCCTTCCTTCCTCTTTTGCCCCGTTTTCTTGGTAACGTTGCTTGTTCTCCTTATTATTGTGAACATACGGTACAGTGTTGCCTGATGTGTTGGATCACTGTTGTCAGTGTTGTCCGATCTTCGGGTTACCCATGCCATCTTCTTTAGTTTTCACGACCTTGTCCTGTCATGTTGCTATCTCTTTCGTTCAACAGCCCTAATCGTTACCTCCTTCAGCTTTCAACATCTAGCTCTCCCAAGACAGAGTACTTAATTTTTTGGCTAGTAGGTTGGAGCCTGGGACAGGTAACCTACATATCAGATTATGACTCTTTGATGGCTTAGTTTGGAACCAATTGTTTGAAATATTGAATAAATACATTTAAAAAACACTACATTTTTAATGGATTTTTTAGCTAAAGTCATAAATCGATTTAAATGAAGCAGAAATCCTCCTTCATGCAGACCTACTTCTGACTTTGGCTACACAACTTCATCAAAATCTGCAGTGTCTTTCTAAACATTTTTTTAAAGGAAAATACTGAAAAACATTAAAGAGTATGATCTTTAAAGTGATAGAAATGCACATGCACCTGAGATACTACCAGGGGTGTATCTATAAGGCTAAATCTGGCTGTACGCAATAAGAAAATGTTGGCCACATTCGACTGGTTCATGTTATATGTATGGGGGCATGCCAACTCATTTCCAACCACAAATGTCGGGTGAGCTAAGGATCGGGCAGTTGGATTTGAGCTACCCTATCCTTTTGTCTGTAGCCACAGCCTAAGGCCCCTTTCAGATGGACAATATTTCCATCCAGGTACTGTCTGAGTTTAAAATAAACAACACCCAGTCTGAATGGTGACCTATTCAATTTTTCAAAGGTCCATGCGGAGAAAATGGCAGCATGCACCATCCTGCTCTGATTTTCCCATCCTCAAGTGAATGGGTGTTCAAGACCAAGGACGGCAACATGGACGCTATGCGCTTAGGGTCCATTTAAAAAAAACGTATCTGTGTTCACCATCCAGAGCGCAATGAGTTATCTATCAACCATCTAAAAGGGACCTATAGACTCTCATACAATTTGGATTATCGTTGGCCAAATGCGTATAGTGGCCTTCCGACTGATGACATCAGGGTGGGAAAGAAGGGTATGCAAGTTGAAATTCAAGTCCCGATCCTCTTGTCTTGCCAAGATGTAAGCTCCCTCTCCTCCCTTCTCCTCTCTTTGAAGGCACATAAGTTCTTGACCAAACTGAGTGTGCATGTGTATGAAGGAATAACTTTTCCGGCCGACAGTTATCGATTTTGTATGGACAGAAGTAGAAGTTTCATCCACGATTGTGTATCTGAAGGGCCCCAGAGGCCTCTATGCCCCATACATGTGAGAAGACATCAGTATTATAAATGGTATGTGGGGGCTGTTTGTATTTTTGAGCCCTAGAACTTCAATTTACACCCCTGTGTCTGTTATGTGTGACAATATTTAGCTTTTAATTTTCGTTTTTTGTCCTAGTTTTAGCTCAGTAAGAATCAGTACATTGTGCATAGACATTACAGCAAGTTCATTTATCATTCGAGTCTCCTCTCAGCGGTGGCAAACTGTGGACTCAGAGGTATAATGATCAGGTGTACTCGGGGTAGCAGCTCATTAACTATGTGTTAATTATCTATGATTACTATTTAAATGCAATGGCGGTTTCATTACGTACTCCATTGTGAGACTGGCTTGATATAATTAAGTCATCCCAGTTTCCAACGCCTTCACCTATAACCCTTTCTTTTCTGCTGCACCCAAAGCAGCCGCCTCCGCTCCCTCCGCGGGGAGAGCTCTTTTGAAGGGATAAACAAGGCAGCGTCTCATTTGCAAACATTCCAGTATTGGCTATTGATGACTTTAACCTTCACACCCAAAAAGTTATACCTTATTAACGTAAACCGAGAAACAAAACCAAATCAATTAATATTGAAATTTTTTCGTCCAGAAACTCATTATCTGTGCGGTCTGTTTTTTTCTTCCTATAGAAATGTCTTAAAGGAGAATGAGCACCGTGAGACAGTATATCATAGGATCATCACTCTGCTGATGGCATCGGGTAGAGCAGCCATAGCCGTATGTGGTAGCGGGGAGAGAATTTAAATCCCTGTGACTGCTGTGTCCTTTTTCTCTTCGGTCCGCTTGTGAAGACAGTGATTTGGATTTTAAAGGGGGTTTCCTATCCTTAGGAAACACCATCCATGTGTTACCTAACCCCTAAGACTCCCACCGATCAGCTCGACAACTATGTCAACCACGAAAGGGGTCATCCGGTTATTTAAAATTGGTCTCCTGTACTTCGGGCCATTTTACACGGGTCAATGATTGGAAACGAAAAAAGGCTTTTTCCAGATCCTTGCCCATGTTAACATGCTGCCTCTTTTATGGGGCACCATAAATCAATTTTTATCGGCAGCACATCATCTCATGTAAACGGGAGATCTGCTGATGATTATAATCAAGCTGAATGTGGGATGAACGATCGCAATTCGTTGAGGATAATTCTGTTTGCATTGGTGCCCTTTAAACAAGCACCAACTGACCTGTTCGGGGCAGCAGTATACCCATGTGGAAGGACCCTTAGGATAAGCCAGCAACGTTGTTTTTTTTTTAGGTTTTTGTACTGATGACCTAACTACTGGGTAGTTCATCAGTATCTGATCAGTGAGGGTCTGACATCTGGGACCCCCGCCGATCAGCTGTTTGTAAAGGTCTGACATCCGGGACCCCCGCCGATCAGCTGTTTGAGGAGACTTTCTCACACTTTTTGTAGGCCAGTGATGACACATTCATCGATCACGTGGCCTAGACGCAGCATAGTCCCATTCAAGTGAATAAGCCCGAACTGCAATACCAAGCCACTATGCAATGTACTGCCTTCAAACAGCTCACCAGCAGCGGTGCTGTAGTTCAGATGTCCATCATATTATGTTGATGGCCTTGTTAAGGCTAGGCTTTCAATTTTAAAATGTCAGATAACCCCTTGCAGGGCCACTCTGCTGATAATTGGGAGTTGAACCCCTGTCAGTCACACATCAGTGCTGGAAAACCCTATTAAGAGTGCAGTGTTACCTTTTTGAGACAGCCATCCAAAATTGTAGATGGGTGGTCCTCTCTATGAAAAGGGCTATCACATATAGAATATAAAGGAATTGAAAATCTGCCACAGAAAAATCTGGTCTTCTCCAAAAGGATGATCTGTCAGACAGGATTCACTGTGTAATATGGATTTTCGATGTGCTGTTACCGTACTTATAAGTTGACAGAGGAAGTCTTATTTTATAGAGGATCTCCATCTATTCGAGGCTAGGGCTAAATGGTGACTTTGGTCACACAAAATGAAGCCACAAAAAAAATTATATATGATTTGTCCGTGATTAGTTGTTGCATTAGAGTCGCTTGACGATGACTGAGAGTCACCTGTGGTTAAGGATTTGCAATACTTAAAAAAAGAAAAACGCCAACACATCTAGTTGTATGTTGTAAAAGTCGTCTTCGATCTGGAACCAAAATTCCTGTTGGTTTGGAATTTTTATCAACTGTCATGTTGTGGTGGAATCACAAAGCATTCGTACAGTGGGGAAAATAAGTTTTTGATACACTGGTGATTTTGCAAGTTTTCCCACCTACAAAGAATTGAGAGGTCTGTAATTTTTTAGCTGTGAGAGACAGAATCTAAAAAAAATCCAGAAAATCACATTGTATGATTTTTAAATAATTAATTTACATTTTATTGCATGAACTAAGTATTTGATACAATAGAAAAAGAAAGAGAAATTAATATTTTGTATAGAAACCTTTGTTTTTAATTACAGAGGTCAGACGTTTCCTGTAGTTCTTGACCAAAATTGCACACACTGCAGCAGGGATTTTGGCCCACTCCTCCATACAGATCTTCTCAAGATCTTTTAGATTTCGGGGCTGTCACTGGGCTGCATTGAGTTTTAGCTCCCTCCAAAAAAATTTGCCTGGCTAGGCCACTCCAGGACCTTGAAATTCTTCTTACGGAGCCACTCCTTAGTTGTCCTGGCTGTGTGTTTCGGATCATTGTCATGCTGGAAGACCCAGCCACGACCCGTCTTCAATGCTCTTACTGAGGGAAGGAGATTGTTGGCCAAAATCCATCCTGTCCCCTTTGCAGAAAAGCACCCCCAAAGTATGATGTTTCCACCCCCATGCTTCACAGTTGGGACGGTGTTCTTGGGGTTGTACTCATCCTTCTTCTTCCTCCAAACATGGTGAGTGGAGTTGATACCAAAAAGGTTCTATTTTGGTCTCATCTGACCATATGACCTTCTCACATGCCTCTTTTGGATCATCCAGATGGTCATTGGCGAACTTCAAATGACCTGGACATGTACTGGCGTGAGAAGGGGGACCTTGCATGCCCTGCAGGATTTTAATCCATGACGGCGTAGTGTGTTACTAACGGTAATCTTTGAGACTATTGTCCTAGCTCTCTCTCTTCAGGTCATTGACCAGGTCCTCCCGTGTAGTTCTGGGCTGATTCCTGACCTTTCTCAGACTCATCCTTAGCCCACGAGGCGAGATATTGCATGGAGCCCCAGACCGAGGAAGATTGACAGTCATCTTGTGTTTCTTCCATTTTTTAATAATTGCTCCAACAGTTGTTGCCTTCTCACCAAGCTGCTTGCCTATTGTCATATAGCCCATCCCAGCCTTGTGCAGGTCTACAATGTCCCTGGTGATTTTTCTTAGATTCTGTCTCTTCATTCTTTGTAGGTGGGAAAACTTACAAAATCACCAGTGTATCAAATACTTATTTTCCCCACTGTACGGATGCTTTGTGATTCCACCACAACATGATAGTTGATTAAAAAATCCAAACCAACAGGAATTTTGGTTGCAGATCGAAGACGACTTTTACAACATACCACTAGATGTGTTGGCGATTGATTTTCTGGATCTTTTTTTTAGATTCTGTCTCTCGCAGTTGAAGTGTACCTACGATAAAAATGACAGTCCTCTCCATTCTTTGTAGGTGGGAAAATTAGCAAAATCACCGGTGTATCCAATACTTATTTTCCCCACTGTATTTATAATCATTACTTGCAATGTCACGATGCAACCTTGTGACCAAAGTCGCCCATAGTCCTAGTCCTAGATGTGAACTTGCCTGTTAACTAAAACCACTGGTCCCCTTATTTGGAGTAGACATAGCGCCTATCTAACTTGGATACAAACAAATGAGTCATTTAGGGCAGACTAGTTGCTATCATTGCAGGTTTACCGCCAGTCAGACCATTCCAGGAGCCATACTGAGATTTAGTTTATTAGTCCTACGGATGTATAATGGAAAATTGTTTACATGACAAGTTTTACTATTATGTTATGGATACTTTACAGTTTTTGCTTTACGTATAAAGGAAGCTGTTGTTACTACTTTGCATAATACAAGTTCTGTTAAAAGTAGGAGAAAAAATCGCAACATTTCCAATAGATGTTCCTACCAATGAGTTTATATTTCCAACAACTGAAAATGGACGTGTTCTGGATTTGATGGCCCCATGTGTGGCCGCAGTGACCTAACAAGCTCTACAAGCGCCGTTTTGGAAGGGTTCACATATTTTATACTCCCCTACTTTTAAAGCAGCTCCGTCATGTTAATGGTGTCTTTACAATCATATATTGTGCCTGTGAATAAAGCAGTAATATGTATATTAGCTTTCTGAGAGGAGAGGGGTGAGCAGAGAACTGTGTTACAAAGCAGTGCTCAAAGGACTCAGCCCCACTTCCTGGTGCTCGAACTTCTCATTTGTATATGAATAGAAATGCAGATTTCTCTACAGCTGTTTCTCATACAGACAAAAGAAAGGTATTGTTTTATTCAGCATGATGAGCCCTACCAGCCAGTTTGTCTGGTTTAATAGGGTTGTGTCAAGGGAAGGGAAGGTAGAAGGAAGTGCACCCCCTAGACTGCCACCCTCAACCCAGTCCCTGCCTACTTGCACCACCCGCCCTAGGTGACGGGGCGCAACTGGGCGACGGTCCCTTACCTCTGTAAGTGACGGGTAGGGGAGGAAGGAACAGAGAGGGTACCGGACAGCTAGGCAGAGAACGGTACGCGAGATGCAGGCAGACAAATGGACAAGGAAGTGGACAAGAGAGAGGTACCCTGTGAAGGAGAAGGCAAAGGCGGGTCAGCTAGCCGAGGTCACTCCGGGAGGTCACGGCAATGCAAAGGGAAGAGGCAGGTGGCAAATCCGAGAACGAGCCGAGGTCAGAATCCGAGATGTAGCGTCAAAACCAAGGGAGCAGGCAAAGGGAGGTCAGGAAACGGTCAAGGTCAAATTCCAGAGATCAATCAATAGAGTAGCTAACAATACACACAGCCTAAGAGACTAAAATCACAGGCAACCTGTGGCCAGCAGGCCGCCTGTATTTATAGTGGGGAGTGAGGGTCATGTGACGTGGCGAACGTCAAATGACCGACAGACAGACAAGTCGAGCACCGAGTGATCAGCACGGCGCTCAAGGCAGACCTAGGAGCAAGGACCTCCCAGCTAGTAAAGCCGCCCTGGGAACGAGGCCAAACACAGATCCTCGCTCCCGAAGCTAAGCAGCAGGTCTGCGGCTGATGGGAGACCGAGTGCGTCTTCGGCGCCCCGTTAAAGGTTGATCCTGGTGACAGCACTGCTTTAAAAAGCAGAAATCAGGAAAGTTAAAGGGGTTGTCTTGGATTGGGGCTTAAAGGAGTTTTCCTGGAAAACATAATTTCTAACAGGTGCTGGCAGCCAGCCTCACCTATTGAAAGGATCACACTTGCTTGCTCCCCATCGCTCCAGTCCTCTGCGCTGGCTCCCGCATCCCCATTTTTGGTTGTTTCCTTTCTCCCTGGAATGGGCATGTTCCCCTGATCCTCTTCAGCCAACCACTGGCTTCTGTGGTGACATGTCTCTTGGAGACCCATCACAGATGCTTCCAGGGTTGGCCGAAGAGGATCACATGACCATGCCGGGGAGGGGGGAAAAAAACTGATTTGGAAGATGGAGACATGGAGGACCCGGAGCAGGCAAGTATGTTTCTTTCAGTAGGGGAGGCAGGCTGTAATAAATTATATATTCCCAAACAACTCCTTTAAGCCCCAATCCAGGAACTCCCCCAAAACAACCACTTTTGTTGGGGTTTGCATAAACCTTGCCCATTTACTGTCCAGGTTGTACAATGTTCCCGCCAAAATTGGGACTGTTAGCAAGTATATTTATCAAACAGCTCTTTGGTTCTGATACTTTGTTGAACGTTCCAAGTAAATTGTAATTTTTAATGTACACTGTAACATCTCCTTTCTTCTACAGCTCTTCCAATGAGATGGCCTGCGACTACCTCCAGCTTCTCCAGTCTATCCAAGGCGTTGTACACCAGGGTGGCTTTGACGGATCCATCCCCCAGGTATCCATCACCTTTACTATCTGCCATAATCATGTAACTAATTGTATTGTGGGAGCTCTCAGGAGTGAGCCAGGAGGATCTCGGAAAGAAAGGAACAGCGAACAAGCTGTTACTAAGCACAGAGGGCCGGTGGTTGATATGTTAATGTGTAACGAGCTCTCAGTGGACATGACAAGACGGCGTGGATGTGCTCGACCTCACTTCTCGTATATACGCTGATCCTTATTATCCTTATTAGCTGCACATGGTGTCTGCAGAGAGTGTGTGACCTGCATTCATACCCTCATCGCCAAGCAGTGAGGTCGGTTTGAGGTCTATACAGTCCTACATTTGGATTTCTAATCCTTAGAAATTGTAGGGAGATTGACCCGCCCTGGAAAACAGATTCTACATTCCAGAGAATTTGGGGTAAAAAGGTTCTCCACAAGTGCTAGGAGAACCAACAGATTCACTTACTGTAGTCATAGACCTTGTTAGAATGTGGACTGAGTATGCTCGGGTGCTATCCATAGTCCTTTTCAATGCTATTCTGACTCTTTTTAAAAAGAGGTGCGTTTTTTGGGTTACTGTCTTTTTTTTATTTTTACATTTTTTTAATCACTCTCTGCATGCTCTGGCTTTGGCAGTTTTTTCCTCCTTGTCATCAACATCCATTGGTTTTGTTTTTTTGTCTTTTTTTTTTATTTATTTATGCCCTACTTGAGAAAACGCAAGCTTTCCATGGCGTTTTTTGTACCTGTATTTTCTCCAGGTAGTTGCATACTTTCCTATATCAAAAAAAAAAAAAAAGAGGCATACAAAAAAAAACACCAGGTGCCAAAACATACTTTATGGCCAAAAGTGCCCTGAAAACACCTAAAAAAAGGCTACAAAAAATGCTGACTAAATCGGTTGCCAGTAGCCACAAATCAAATTGATCTTTTAATTTTCCATAGGAGCTCTGAAAAACGAAAGGTGGAATCTGATTGGTTGCTGGGAGCAATTAAGCCAGTTTTCCTTTACACCAGTTTTGATAAGTCTCCCCCTGTGTGTCGCAGCTCCCTAAAACTGAAGGGTTCGCAAATTATTATTATTTTTTTTAAATTAAGTGAATTTAAAGGGGTTCTCCGAGCTTTTATTATTGATGACTAGAGTTGAGCGAAGCAAGCTTCGGGTGCTTAATCCAAAGTCGCTTCGTTCAACGCTTTGGAATAGTACTGTACGGAGATCCGTCTCCGTGCAGTATTAGAACGTATTAAGTTGCGCATAATTTCATTAAAAAACTTCGGTAATTGATTTTTAAAGTGGAAAACCACTTTAAAACTTTAGTCTAGTACTAATCAGAACCAAAGCCAAGTTTGATTTCAAGTTTTAAAGTGGTTTTCCACTTTAAAAATCAATTGCCGAAGTTATTCAACGAAATTATGCGCAACTTCATCAGAGCCCATACGTTCTAATACTGCACTGAGACGGATCTCCGTACAGTATTATTCCAAAGCTCGCAGCGCTCAACTCTATTGATGAGGATAGGTCATCAATTTCAGATTGGCGGGGGTCCGACACCCCCACCAATCAGCTGTATGAGGAGATGGCGCGCGCGCGCAGTGTGCTCGTGCCGTCTCCCATCTCTCTTCCTTTGCCATAGACATAGCAGCAGCAAAAAGAGAGACAGGAGAGACGGCACGTGCATGCTGAGCAGGTTGTCCAACACTCGGCACCCCCGCCGATCTCATATTGATGACTTTTCCTGAGGATAGATCATCAATATTAAAAGCCCGGAGAACCCCTTTAAATAAAAATATATATACATTATGATTTATTTATTGATTGATTGATTTTTTTAAACTAGTAGTCTGCAGTGAAGGTCCAGATGGGTGTTACCAGTTGGATGGGTATCCCTACAGTCTAAGACTATCCAATCAGTGCTTCCAGAATCAGACTGTGCAGGGACACACCCCAATCTGGTCACACCCATCTGGACCTTCATTGCAAACTTCAATTCATCCTAGCAGGAATAATAAAGGAGCATCACCACACAGAGTCCTAAGAACAGCTGCTCCAGGGTATGTCAGGAGAGGTGATTAGTAATATACCTGGCCGAGTATTGTGTCTCGTTTTTGGACCAGTTTTTTTTCGATGCCCTTGTTTTGCTTTTCTTTTTGGTGTTTTTTTTTTTTTTTTATTCCTTATTTCCGAGCAGCGAGGAATATATGAGCTCATTTAGCTGGCTGCTCAGATTTCAGTCTGCAGAGACTCGCGGGCAATGCATGCTTTGCCTTTGGTGGCAGTGCCCCTCTGGAGAAGCAAATTGGTCCCTGACAGGAACCTCTCCCCACTTGCTGCGGTAACTATAGTAACAGGCATGTCATAACACTTCCCACGGTACGTCGTGCAGAATTTAGCTTTTCTGTAGGATGACAGGTCATCTTAAAATCAGGACATGTTACCCGATGTACAGTGGAAGGGAAAACCACGACAGGAGCTGCGCCCAATCATTAAATAAAAGGCTGCGTCTGTCTGCAGATTTCTTTTGCTGGTAATATGTTTTTTTTTGTGTCTGTTCCTTTTAGCACTTTTTGGTTACGTACATTGAAAATTTGACCCATTTTACGATTTGTCCCTGAATAGCCGGTGTCGACTTCAGTTATAATTTAATTCAGTTTTCGTAAATGATGTTAAGAAGCCCCCACCACCACCCTCACAAGGCCCCACCCACCTTTTAATAAAGACGTGAGCAGCAGAAAATCTCAAAAAGTTGCAAAAATGTGCAGCTTTTCTTCAGCAGAAAACGGGTGCACAGCTGTAGTACGTGTCCCACCAGGTTCTGCACCAGGGCATTGCATTCAGAGAACCGCGGACCAAGAAGGTCAACGAAATCTGGATTTCCCTTTCTAAGGCCTCATGCACACGACCGTTGTTGGGGTCCACATCAGAGTCGCAGTTTTTGCGTCCTGGATGCGGACCCATTCACTTCAATGCCGTCCACATCCGTTGCTTCGTTCCGTGGTCCGCAAACAAAATATAACCGCAAAACGGACAAGAATAGGCAGTTATATCAATGGCTGTCCGTGCCGTTCCGCAAATTGTGGGACACACAACGGTCGTGTGCATGAGGCCTAAGGGCTCGGGCACACAGTCATTACCGTTTTTTGAGGTCCGCAAGTTGCAGGTCCTCAAACCACGGATACCGGCCATGTCTGTTCTGCGGAACGGAACATCCTGCCCTCTATAGAACTCTTCTATCCTTGTCCGTAGAACGGACAAGAATAGGACATGTTCGATTTTTTTCATCGGGTGCCGCGGAATGGACATACGGATGCGGACAGCAGCCCCATTGAAGTGAATGGGAAAATACGTCAGTGTGCATGATAGAGAATTTTGGCTACATTTAATCCTAGGGAAAGTATAGTCTGTTTTCAAGGGAATTTGGGCTAAACCGTTGTCTCCACGTGACCGCGGAGAACCAGTGGAGCCATTTGTTGTCGATAGTGCCCCTCGCTAGACTATTGGCTCAACTGGTATCCCAGCACAAGCTCAATTTGTGGAACGGAACAGGAGGCCTATTAGGGTGCATTTACACGACCGTAAGGGTTTTGCGGTCCGCAAATTGCGGATCCGCAAAACACGGATACCGGCCGCGTGCGTTCCCGCATTTTGCGGACCGCACATGGCCGGTGCTATATAGAGAATGCCTATTCTTGCGGACAAGAATAGGACATGCTCCATATTTTTTGCGAGGCCCATTGAAATAAATGTGTCTGCACCCGTTCCGCAAAATTGCGGAACGGATGCGGATCCATTTATACGGTCGTGTGAATGTAGCCTTATAGAAATGCCTATTCTTGTCCGCAAAACAGACAAGAATAGGACAGGACTCATCATTTTTGCGGGGCCTCGGAACGGAGCAATGGATGCGGACAGCACACAGAGTGGATGCGGACAGCACACAAACGGCCCATATATACGGAACGCAAAATACGTTCGTGTGAATGAGCCCTAAGGCCTCTTTTTTTTTCTGCGTCCGTTCCATTTTTTGCGTACCGTATACGGAACCATTCATTTCAATGGATCCACAAAAAAAAAATGCAAAGTGCTCCGTGTGCCTTCCTTTTCCTTATTTCCATTCCGTTCAAAGATAGAACATGTCCTATTATTGTCCGCATAACGGACAAGGATAGGACTGTTCTATTAGGGGCCAGCTGTTCCGGCAAAAAACTGAATGCACACGGACGTCATCCGTATTTTTTGTGGATCCGTTTTTTGCAGACTGCAAAATACTGAGAACGCCATACGGTCGTGTGCAAGAGGCCTAAGTAGAACTGCAGTGCGGAATCGAAATTTGCACCATAACAATTTACGCTGCAGATTTCACCCTTTGCATTGAAAAGGGTGAAGTCCGTCGTAAAAAAATAACCGCATGTAATACATGCGTTTTAGTTTTTTGGATGCGGAAACGCTGTGGATTTTTAAGCTGTGGACGTACACCCAAAAATATTGTCCTGCTGGAACAACCCTTCAGGCCGATTACAGATGGACCCGGGGAAAAAGAGTCCATGTCTGACCCGGACTGACCGCAGCTCAGCTGTCCTGAACTCGCTGCATCATGGTGATCTATGTCGCTGTCAGCCGTAGCCAAACCGAGGGTCTACTCTCCACTACTCAAATGTTGCTGATGGAGCTGTGACCCTGGGTGAGGTTGATGGCCAGCAGCTCCCTCTTGGACCTTTATCTAGCGTGTTACCATCCTTGCCTGATGTGCCACTGACTCCCATCGTCTGTGTAACTTTCTAGGAATACATGGGAATTGCCTTTATTCACGCAGCTCTTGTGTCGGGAGATCTGCTCTTCTTGGTGTAAATCCCTGATGATAACATAGGATTTATGCATCCGTCTTGGCCCCAGCAGCAGCTATCCGCCGCGCTCATCCTGTGCCCAGTGTGGTCTCCGCTTCCTCACTGCCTGTTCTCAAAATAGTGCCAGACTCACACAGAGCACTCTCCTGGCACCTCGGCTTGTCTGCTCTTCTCTGGCTTCTCCTTCTCTCCCAGGGCATGGTTTTCCATCTGCAGCCTTTTTTTTTTTTTGTTAATTTATTTATTTCATTTTTTTTTTTAAACCACAGCAGGGACATGTGAGTCCTTCCTCAATGTACTACTCCATATTTTTTATTTTTTTTAAAGGTCCTTTAATGAGCCTCAGGTGCACGGTGCGACTCCTCAGAGTCCCTCGCTTTGCCTTTTCCCTCTCGTGGACTCGTGATTTGCTTTCTGCTGTTTGCCTTTTTTTTTTTGTTGTTTTTCGTTCTTAACTCAGTTTTGTGCTTTGACTTTCGCCGTCGAATTCGACTGAACGCAATCGGCCAAATCAAATTTTGTCATTTGTACTGCGTTAGGGTTTGTTACCCATTTAAGGAGATATCATCAACGGCCTCCTACTGTGTCCTTCTCCCACACCTTGTAGATTGTAAGCCCTCGCGGGCAGGGCCCTCTCTCCTCCTGTACCAGTCTGTAACCAGTCTTGTTCATGCTTAGTGCAATTTGTCTGTATTATGTATGTGCACCGCGTATCATATGTACAGCGCTATGGGATGAACGGCGCTTTAATAATATATAATAATAATTTAACAACCGTTAAGAATTGTATTTTAATTTATTTATTTGTTTGTTATTTATTTGTTTTAAAGTGATATATATATATATATTGCATTACTGCAATCAAGCGGTATTTCCATCTAAGGGACTGTTCACATCTCGTTTTTGTTTTACGTCAATCGTATACGTTTAAATACATTAGATACCTGTTGCTCGACTTACCCATAGACTATAATTGGGAAAACGCAATTCAAAAGTGCACACTTTTGACTCTATTTGTACCTGTTCACATTTCTATATGGGTTTTTTTACCACACTTTTCTGTCCTGCAAAAATAAAAAGTATAGAAACATGCTCCTTTTTTTTAATATTTTTTTTTAAGTGAGGGAAGGATGGAAAGACATTACAATTCCATCCGTTAAACGTACAAAAGGTGATGAGATGTGAACACCCCCTTAGGGTCCATTCACACGTCCGTAGTGTATTGCGGATCCGCAATACACCCGGCCGGCAACCCCATAGAACTGCCTATTCTTGTCCGCAATTGCGGACAAGAATAGGACATGTTCTATTTTTTTCCCGAGCTGCGGACCGGAAGATCGGGGGCGCGCTCCGGATATTCAGATGCGGAGTGCACATAGTGTGCTCTCCGCATCCATTCCTGCCCCATTGAGAATGAATGGGTCCGCACCCATTCCAGACCCATTTTGCGGACGTGTGAATGGACCCTTAGACAGATATTCATGGCATATCCACAGGGTTCCATCTCAGATACCCCCCAGCTATTTCCAGAAAGGGGGAATTTCAAATATACAACAGAAGAATCCGCAAGCATGTCAACCACCTGCAGATAACCAGTTAATGTCAATTCTGTGGGGGGACAACTTGCTTGCGGATTTCCACGTGGATGTGGACGCTGCACATTCTCTGAAATCCATGGGAAAATTCCGCAGTCTGAACATGCCCTTGCTATTACTAGTTAAAGGAGTACTCCCAAGTTTTAGATATTGATGGCCTCTCCTCAGTATAGGTCACCAGTATCAGATCGTTGAGGGTCCGACTCTTGGCATTCGGTGAGTGCTGCAGCCTCTCCCTGGGTCGGTCACAATACCAAGCACAGCCACTATCCAGTGGACGGCGCTGTGCTTGGTGAGCTGCGAGGCGGCTGCGTCGCTCACTTGAGCACCGCAGTCTCTTCAGACAGCTGATCAGCGGAGGGGCCGAGAGTCAGACCCCCGCCGAGGATAGGTCATCAATAATAAAGACATTTATTTATGTAGATATGAGCAGGCCAGGTTTTAATGGCCGCCGTACGATCAGGGCGCAGAAAAATGAAAAAATCCATTCCTTTCATCTGAACGAGGCTTGCAGATATCCACGCTCTTCCTGCCAAACCAACTCCATTTCAGTTTTGGAAATTTCTGCAAAAAAAACAAAAAATCTGCCGGGTGTGAAGTCACCCCTAAAAATAAATGTTAAAACAAATTGAAACAATTGAAAAACTAAACAGTTTTGTGTCTTACAAACCAGTAACACGTTTGACATCTCGTGTCTTCATAGGTCAAACTACCTTTAAGCCAAATAGTGAATTGAAGCTGCAGATCCAGCCCTTTAACCCCCGCACTCGCCCTCGGAAAATATTTCTCACTCTTAATTAGAAGGGATGGTTGGAGACGCGAGTTGTGTCTTAGCATTAGGACTTGTTGCATGTTCTTCTCGCCAACCCCTTTAACCCAGAGAAGTGTTCTGAGTTCCTGCAGTCTGAGTACACGCTGCACACAAGCCCTTAATATTATTTCTTGTTCGGGGCAATGGATTAGCTGAAGTTGTCACCTCTGGGTGATTGGGAGGCAGCATTCCCCCCCCCCTATTACTGCAGGGCCTGTAACACATTTCTTGGCTATGTGACACCAGCAGCCATAGTGAAATGTGCGATACCGATCAGCGCCTGTCCTTCATATTACATAGCAGACGGGGGTAGTCACACACCTGTCAGCTAAAACTCAGACTTTTTTTAATAAGCTC
The DNA here is from genome assembly GCF_905171765.1 of Bufo bufo. Taxonomy (NCBI): domain Eukaryota; kingdom Metazoa; phylum Chordata; class Amphibia; order Anura; family Bufonidae; genus Bufo; species Bufo bufo. The sequence goes on along the minus strand of NC_053398.1, from coordinate 26,062,666 downwards.
AAACTTTTCACCTTTATTTTTTTTCTAATTAGGAGGTCATCTTCAGGCGACGCTCAGCGAGTGCATTCCTTTCCCCAGTGTAGAAAGGTAGTGACATTAAGTGGGATCATGTACCAGTAATACAGGATAGGTCAGCAATATGAGATCGGCAGGGGTCCAACTCCCAGCACCCTCCGCCAATCGGAAGCCCCCCTCTCATCTTTGAAGCACGGCACCATCCATTGGATAGCGCCTGTGCGTTCTGACAGCACTAGGTAGGGACTGTACAGAGCAGAAAAAAACAAACCTTTTGTGGAGCATTTATTATCAGGAGTAGTAAGAATAGAAAGTTTTATTCTGCCAGGTTCTGTTCTGAAGGTGGAGCTTAACTGAGTGCTCTGTGTTTAGATCTGCATCATAGCCCCTCCCCTCCTCTCTGAGTAACCGCTCTAGTTGTCTCCTGATTGGATGCTACAGCTTTGACTAAAGCAGTTTGGCATCGTCAGAACTGCTGACAGATGCACTTCAAGCTTGAGAAATGACAATTTTCTGTACCCCTTACCCATTTTTTTGTAAAAGTCTTCTGGTACTGCAGATTGAAATGGGCAGTGCCATTGATGCCGAGCTGCTTCCTCCCTTCTCTGCCTGATGACAGCCGAGCTGTGAACTCAGAAACTTGAGGATTTGTAGCTAATAATACATTTTTCTTTTCTTACAGCAGAAAGGGCAGAAGAACATTCTGCGGATCGGAATTCAGTCTCTGGCGTCGGTGCTGTGGGGCGACGATGTCTGTACTCAGGAGCAGCCTCACAATCTCCACAGCTTGACTCGTTTTTTGTATGCCCTCCGAGGTCTCTTGCGGTCCTCGCTGTCGGTGTGCGTCATCACAGTACCTACACATCTCATCCAGGTGAGGCAGCCATGTTTTTGACAGAAAGTCCAAGAACTGTTTTGTGAAAAACAAAACCTGGCACCAATCACAGCAGCATAACCTAGGCCACCGCCATGAGGTTGCGCATGCACGGTGTGCCATGTGTTGCAGCAGTTGTATCATACAGCGTGCACCATTTACATACATTTGTTGGAGTTCGCACCTAGCTAAAATTTTAGATTTTGCTTGGAAGTATCATGCTTTTGACAACCATGCTGATCGCCTGTAGAGAACCGACCCTGAAATTGAGGTCGGGACCAGTGTTTCTTAAAGGGGCAGGAGCAGACTGGCCATAGACCCTACAGGGACATTTACCAGTGGGATGATGCCCAGAGACTTTCTTACGGTTGACAGCTGGGCACATAACAATCTGATGCTTTCAGCGTTAATGCTAGGAGCATCAGGTTTTTATGTACCTGGCCAGTGGCCCTCCTGAACTCAACTGTATCGCTGTCCTCAGGATGATGATGAATACAGTTGAATACTGTGGTGAAGGCGGCAGTATTATGTGCTGCACTGGGGTATTTAGTTCTGCAGGGAGTGGCATCTTGTGCGGCATCATGGTATTTCTGCCACTCCAACTTCTGTTATCCCTGCCTACTTGTGTTGGCCCGCCTTTAGTCATTTTGAACCCGACTATAGTGTGGGGCCACTTTTATTTTAATTTTTTTCAGGGCCACTTTAAAGTGTAAGGCTACTTTCACACTAGTGGTAGGACGGATCTGACAGGCAGTTCACCCTGTCGGATCCGTCCTGCCGCTATTTCGCCGTGGTGCCGGACTGCTGCTCCGTCCACATTGACTATAATGGGGACGGGGCGGAGCTCCGGCGCAGCACGGCGGTGCACGGCGAGAGCCCGCCGGACTAAAAAGTCAGACATGCAGTACTTTTAGTCCGGCAGCCTTTCGCCATGCACTGCCGTGCTGCGCCGGAGCTCCGCCCCCGTCCCCATTTATAATATACAAGTATATTATAAAAATGGTCAGTATCACTGCCCCTACACATTACAAAATTACAAAAAGAATGACACTTACACTTTAAGTTTCCAGTCCGTCCCTCTAAGGCCTCATGCACATGACAGTGTTTTTTCACTGTCAGTGATTTGGCTTCAGTGGTCCGTGTCCGATTTTGCCTCAGTTGTGTTTCCTTGTGCCTTCCTTTTTTTTTTGTCTGACAGGGGAAAAAAAGGAAGGTTAATGAAAAGTGTAATTTTATTGCACCAAGGTCTTTTAGAAAAAAACTGACGCGGACACGGATGACATACCAGTTGTGCATCCATTTTCTTTGACGGACCCATTGACTTGAATGGGTCCGTCCTCCGTTTTCCACTGACAAGAATAGGACAGGTTATATTTTTTTGACGGATCACGAACGCAGAGAAAAAACGGAGGACTATCCGTTTTTTTTTCACAGCTCCATAGAAATGAATGGGACCTCCGCTAAACTGTGAAAAATGACGGAACGGACGCGGATGCACACAACGGTCGTGTGCATGAGGCCTAAAGGTGTTATCCCACTAAAAGCATTCACCACCCATCCACAGAATAGGTGATAAATTTAGGATCGCTGGAACCCCAAGTTATCTCAAGAATAGGGGTCCTAGAATCCCCCTGTTTGAATGGAATAGTAGTGGACATGTCACTCCACCGGTCCATTCACTTCTGCGGGAATGCTGGCTGCATAAGCCCCATAAAAGTGAATATAAATGGTGGACCAACCTTCACACAAACACTCCCTTTAAATGGAGAACTCAGGGGCCCCTGTTCTCAGCAGTCGGACCCACGGTGATCCTACATTTATTACCTACCTTGTAAATAGGGTGATAATTACTGTTTGTGGGATAACCTCTTTAAAGGTGTTGTCCAGCATTTAGATATTGATGTCCTGTCCTCAGGATAGGTCATCAATATCTGGTCTCTGGGGGTCCCACCAACGAGCTGTTTGAAGAAACCACAGTGCCAGTGACGTGGCCTAGGCGCAGCTCAGTCCCATTCAAGTGAGTAGACTTGGGCTGCAATACCAAGCACAGCCACTATCCAGTGTACAGCGCTGTGCTTGTTAGGATGTGAGGAGGCAGCTGATTGGTGGGGGCGCCGGGAGTCAGACCACCCCACAAATAAGATTGTGTGATCAGCTGTAATCTTTGTGCAAACTCCGCTAAAAGTGTTAAGTTACCCTGCAGCGCCACCACAGGCACAATGAAGTATTGCATAATATCCATTGACATTAATTGGCTGTCCATGAAATGCATTGACATGCCTGCCCCCAACAAACACATATATAGCGTCTTACTTCTGTGTGCCCCTTTAAAGGGGTTGTCTCATCTCAGACAATGGGGGCATATCACTAGGATATGCCCCTATTGTCTTATATGGGACCAGCACCTACATCGAGAACAGAGCCCCGAAAGTGGTGCGCAGCCGCCCTCCATTCATTTTCTATGGGGCCGCTGAAAATAGCCGAGAACTAGCTTGGCTATTTCCGTCGGGCCCATAGAAATGAATGGGAGCGGTGACCGGCCATGCGCGGTGCGCTCCCACTCACTTCTATGGGGAGAGCGCTTGGGGGTGGCCAGACCGGAGTCCTCCAGCCATCACTTTGCGGGGCTCCGTTCCTGATACAGGTGTGGGTCCCAGCGGTGGGACCCGCACCTATAAGACAATGGGGGCATATCCTAGTGATATGCCCCCATTGTCTGAGATGAGACAACCCCTTTAAGGAGCTCACATCCAAGAGATGCCTTTAATATTCACGTCGGTGTCTTTGTGATGTTTGACAATGGGCGCTCTTTGTTCTATCGATGTCTGTCTAAACCACGTCTGTCTGCATGTCCGCTTGATACGTCTGCCCACGCCGTCGTGTGTTTGACATACCGAGATGTTGTATTGTGTTTGATGGAATGAAAATCTGGTTTATTTGTCTGGGATTTGAGAGAGAGAAAAGGCTGAGAGCGCTTCTCTTTACCTCCGATCCTGTACAACGCGAGCGTTTTAGCCCTGACCTAGATAACCCTGCTGCCTGAGAGTGCTTTTCATAGCTATGGCTGTCAATTACGCTGGAGTGTGTGCTAACATTTAGATCTGTTTCCACCATCAAATACACCAATCGCTGTTTTCTCCTGGTTACATTTAAGCTCTGCTTTCTTCTTATTCTACAAGATGTGAAAGTGTTTACTGAAAATCACCATTGTATAATGTACTAGGGCTACAGTAAATGGTTATTTTAGAAATCGAGTATTCTATCGATTATTTTTTATGATTAATTAAGTATTCTAATAAAAACTCATCAGACCCCCTGCCATCAGTCCCCAACACCCTTCATTCCCCCCTGTGTGATCAGCCCAAGTGCTTCAGTTCCCCTCAGTGCCATCGGCTCCACTATCCCCGAGTGCCATCAGCTCTCCTCCACCCCAGAGCCATCAGCTCTCCCCCACCCCAGAGCCATCAGCTCTCCTCCACCCCAGAGCCATCAGCTCTCCTCCACCCCAGAGCCATCAGCTCTCCTCCACCCCAGAGCCATCAGCTCTCCCCCACCCCAGTGCCATCGGCTCCACTATCCCCCAGTGCCATCAGCTCCCCCCCACCCCAGAGCCATCAGCTCCCCCCCACCCCAGAGCCATCAGCTCTCCCCCACCCCAGAGCCATCAGCTCTCCCCCACTCCAGTGCCATCAGCTCCCCCCCACCCCAGAGCCATCAGCTCTCCCTACCCCAGAGCCATCAGCTCTCCTCCACCCCAGAGCCATCAGCTCTCCTCCACCCCAGAGCCATCAGCTCTCCTCCACCCCAGAGCCATCAGCTCTCCTCCACCCCAGAGCCATCAGCTCTCCTCCACCCCAGAGCCATCAGCTCTCCTCCACCCCAGAGCCATCAGCTCCCCCCCACCCCAGAGCCATCAGCTCTCCCCACCCCAGAGCCATCAGCTCCCCCCACCCCAGAGCCATCAGCTCTCCCCTACCCCAGAGCCATCAGCTCCCCCCCACCCCAGAGCCATCAGCTCTCCTCCACCCCAGAGCCATCAGCTCTCCCCCACCCCAGAGCCATCAGCTCCCACCCACCCCAGAGCCATCAGCTCTCCCCTACCCCAGAGCCATCAGCTCCCCCCACCCCAGAGCCATCAGCTCCCCCCACCCCAGTGCCATCAGCTCTCCCCCACTCCAGTGCCATCAGCTCCCCCCCACCCCAGAGCCATCAGCTCTCCCCCACCCCAGAGCCATCAGCTCTCCCCCACCCCAGAGCCATCAGCTCTCCTCCACCCCAGAGCCATCAGCTCTCCTCCACCCCAGAGCCATCAGCTCTCCCCCACCCCAGAGCCATCAGCTCTCCCCCACCCCAGTGCCATCAGCTCTCCCCCACCCCAGAGCCATCAGCTCTCCCCCACCCCAGAGCCATCAGCTCTCCCCCACCCCAGTGCCATCAGCTCTCCCCCACTCCAGTGCCATCAGCTCCCCCCCACCCCAGAGCCATCAGCTCTCCTCCACCCCAGAGCCATCAGCTCTCCTCCACCCCAGAGCCATCAGCTCTCCTCCACCCCAGAGCCATCAGCTCTCCTCCACCCCAGAGCCATCAGCTCCCCCCCACCCCAGAGCCATCAGCTCCCCCCCACCCCAGAGCCATCAGCTCCCACCCCAGAGCCATCAGCTCCCACCCCAGAGCCATCAGCTCTCCCCCACCCCACAGCTATAAGCTCTCCCCCCTTGTGCCAGCAGCTCTCCCCCCTTGTACTAGCAGCTCTCCCCCCTTGTGCCAGCAGCTCTCCCCCCTTGTGCCAGCAGCTCTCCCCCCTTGTGCCAGCAGATCTCCCCCCCTTGTGCCAGCAGATCTCCCCCCCCCCCCTTGTGCCAGCAGCTCTCCCCCCTTGTGCCAGCAGCTCTCCCCCCCCCCCCTTGTGAAATCATCTCCCCCCCCTGCTACTCCTGACATCTGGAGGGCCCAGCGTCCTTAGTCTCACCAACTTACCTTTCCAGCAGGGACGCAGCCGACACTCCATTGTTCCGCGCTGCGTCTAACGCCACACAGCGTGTCAGGTCACGGCGTGCGTACGTCAGGAGGTCAGTGCAGCGCGGGACCAAGGATGTGCTGTGGAGTGTCCAGGGGCCGCCTGCTGGAAAGGTGAGTATTGCGGGCCAGCTGGAGACCACGGAGCGGGAGTAATAGCAAGCGCTTCACTCCCGCTCCGTGGTCACGTGACACAAACGAATCTTCAAAGTAAAAAATTTTCATAGAGGATTTTTTTGTGCCGAATTACTCGATTCAATCGAGTAATCGTTTCAGCCCTATAATGTACATATTATTATGATTACTATTATTATTATTATTTTTATTAATATTATTAAATTATATGAAATAGAATATTAAAAACGAACCTGGCATGTCTCTTATAGTAAATACTTTTATTCCCCATGTAGTTACAGTTTTGCCGTTCTTCTGTTGTCCTTCCTGGAAGGGTTTGCATTAAAGGGGTTATCCCTTAATTAATATTGATGACTTATCCTCAGTATAGGTCATCAGTATCAGATCAGCGGGAGTCTGACACCCGAGACCCTCGCCAATCAGCTGTTAGAAGAGGTCGGATGCTCCATGAGCCCCGTGGCCTCTTCCAAGGCCATGTGATGTCACCGTACATCGGTCACATGGCTTGGTTGCAGCTCAGCCCAATAGAAGTGAATGGGACTGAGCTGCAATACCAAGCACAGCCTCTAGACAATGTACGTCACTGTGGTTGGAGAGCTGCCAGTAGTTGGCTGCGCTCCCCAGAGCTCAGGGCAGCGCTGCGGCTCCCTCCTGAAACAGCTGATCGGCGGGGGGTGCCGAGACTCGGACCCCCGCTGATCTGATAACGATGACCTATTCTGAGGATAGATCATCATTATTATTTGCTGAATAACGCCTTTAAAGGGATATTCCCATCTCAGACATTGATAGGCCCCACCTCTCGCTCCTATCTTTATAGCTGGCCCCCGAAGTGAAGGAGACCGCAGCACCCAAGCGCCGCCACCCTCCGTTCACTGCTATGGCTCAGCTATTTCCAGCAGTCCCATTGCAGTGAACGGAAAGGGGGCTGTGCATGTGCAGTGCGCTCTCCATTCACCACTGGCTATGCATGCTTGCTCTGGTATTTTCGAAGCTCCAATAAAAGTGAATGGAGAGGGTACCGTGCCTGCGCAGACACCTCTTCATTTACCCCAAAGGGACTGCTTTGCATAGTCATATTCAGACCATAACTTTTTTGCGCCGTGATCTGTAGTTTCCAGTGATACCATTTTGGATTTGGATTGTGTATGCCTTTTTGATAACTTTTTATTACATTTTTTCATTTTTTTTGGGAAGGTGAAGCAACGAAAAAACTAAGAATTAGCTATTTTGATTTGTTTCCCATTACACCGCTCACCGTACAGGATACATACATTTATATTAATAGTTTGGGCGTTTTGGGACACAGCGATACCTATGATCTTTATTTTTTATGGAAAAATGTGAGTGCTTTATATATATATATATTTTAATTTTTTTTATTTATTTATTTATGGGGTTTTTTAAGGGACGGGAACTCTTGTTAGATCACTTGTCCCATAGACTGCAGTGAATTATCATTGCAGCCTATGGGATATTCAGTATGATAGGAACTATCTCTGTGGTAGCCTCAGATCCTTCAGAGGGACCGAGGCTACCACAGGGGAACGAACATGATCCCCCGATAACTGCTCCCCCAAACACTGCGCAGGGGAGCCATTAGGGCCGGTTGCCCAGCGCTCCCAGGGAAAGCTGCCTCAGATGCTATGGTCACAACTGACCATGGCATCTGAGAGGTTAAATGTCTGTGATTGGCATTAACGCCCATCAAATACAGTAGCCCTGTGTGTCTGCTGTTTAAAACCACAGAAACTTGCAGCTATGTTGCCCGCTGCGGAGATAGAGACATCTCTAATTGCCTCTGTCTCTCATATAGAAAACAATCACCCTTTCTGTCCTGGAAACATTGGGAAGAAAATAAAAAACTGAAAATAAAGGTACAGAGTATGGACTGAAGATAAAGATGTAATTCTTTGTTTTCCCTGTGGGGGCACTGCAATGATATTGAACACTTGTTGCCAAAGTCCTCCACAGATCACAACTGATCTCTTTGATCCTAGTATTGGGAACATCCTATAATCGCCTTATCATCTAAGGGTTGTTCTAACAAAAAGGGGTCGTACAAAGCTGACAACCCCTTTTCAAGAAAATCCTAAACCAAGGTTTTTTTATCGCACAGAAGCCATGTCTTTGCCTACCTTAAAGGAGTTATCCCAAAATCAATGTAAAAAATTTAAATCAGACATATAGTACAGGAGATCTCTTTCTAACCAAACTACAGGTGAAACTCGAAAAATTAGAATATCGTGCAAAAATCCATTTATTTCAGTAATACAAATTAAAAGGAATTGCATTAATGCAGCTTAAAATTTGACTTTTGTGAAAAGGTTCAATATTCTAGGCTCAAAGTGTCGCACCCTAGTCAGCTAATTAATCCATACCCCCTGAGCAAAGGGGACCTCAAAATTGTGACTTTGGGGTTACATAAGCTGTAAGCCATAATCATCCAAATTATAACATATAAAGGCTTGAAATATCTCGCTTTGCATGTAATGAGTCTCCCATATACAGTATTAGTTTCACCTTTTAAGTTGCATTACTGAAATCAATTAACTTTGCACGATATTTCGAGTTTCACCTGTAGAACCAGCCCTGTACCTCACATGGATCCAGAGATCTCATTCATTACTCCAATTGTTCTGCTCAAATGGTGTGTCTTTTCTTAGAGGGTCTGGCCTTTCTGCTGCAGCTCTTTCCCTGTCACAGCTCAGGCAGTGTGTCCTTTCTGCTGCAGCTCTTTCCCTGTCACAGCTCAGGCAGTGTGTCCTCTCTGCTGCAGCTCTCTCCCTGTCACAGCTCAGGCAGTGTGTCCTCTCTGCTGCAGCTCTCTCCCTGTCACAGCTCAGGGAGTGTGTCCTCTCTGCTGCAGCTCTGTCCCTGTCACAGCTCAGGCAGTGTGTCCTCTCTGCTGCAGCTCTCTCCCTGTCACAGCTCAGGCAGTGTGTCCTCTCTGCTGCAGCTCTCTCCCTGTCACAGCTCAGGCAGTGTGTCCTATCTGCTGCAGCTCTATCCCTGTCACAGCTCAGGCAGTGTGTCCTCTCTGCTGCAGCTCTCTCCCTGTCACAGCTCAGGCAGTGTGTCCTCTCTGCTGCAGCTCTCTCCCTGTCACAGCTCAGGCAGTGTGTCCTCTCTGCTGCAGCTCTCTCCCTGTCACAGCTCAGGCAGTGTGTCCTCTCTGCTGCAGCTCTCTCCCTGTCACAGCTCAGGCAGTGTGTCCTCTCTGCTGAAGCTCTCTCCCTGTCACAGCTCAGGCAGTGTGTCCTCTCTGCTGCAGCTCTCTCCCTGTCACAGCTCAGGCAGTGTGTCCTCTCTGCTGCAGCTCTCTCCCTGTCACAGCTCAGGCAGTGTGTCCTCTCTGCTGCAGCTCTCTCCCTGTCACAGCTCAGGCAGTGTGTCCTCTCTGCTGCAGCTCTCTCCCTGTCACAGCTCAGGCAGTGTGTCCTTTCTGCTGCAGCTCTCTCCCTGTCACAGCTCAGGCAGTGTGTCCTCTCTGCTGCAGCTCTCTCCCTGTCACAGCTCAGGCAGTGTGTCCTCTCTGCTGCAGCTCTCTCCCTGTCACAGCTCAGGCAGTGTGTCCTCTCTGCTGCAGCTCTCTCCCTGTCACAGCTCAGGGAGTGTGTCCTCTCTGCTGCAGCTCTCTCCCTGTCACAGCTCAGGCAGTGTGTCCTCTCTGCTGCAGCTCTGTCCCTGTCACAGCTCAGGCAGTGTGTCCTCTCTGCTGCAGCTCTCTCCCTGTCACAGCTCAGGCAGTGTGTCCTCTCTGCTGCAGCTCTCTCCCTGTCACAGCTCAGGCAGTGTGTCCTATCTGCTGCAGCTCTCTCCCTGTCACAGCTCAGGCAGTGTGTCCTATCTGCTGCAGCTCTATCCCTGTCACAGCTCAGGCAGTGTGTCCTCTCTGCTGCAGCTCTCTCCCTGTCAGCTCAGGCAGTGTGTCCTCTCTGCTGCAGCTCTCTCCCTGTCACAGCTCAGGCAGTGTGTCCTCTCTGCTGCAGCTCTCTCCCTGTCACAGCTCAGGCAGTGTGTCCTCTCTGCTGCAGCTCTCTCCCTGTCACAGCTCAGGCAGTGTGTCCTCTCTGCTGCAGCTCTCTCCCTGTCACAGCTCAGGCAGTGTGTCCTCTCTGCTGCAGCTCTCTCCCTGTCACAGCTCAGGCAGTGTGTCCTCTCTGCTGCAGCTCTCTCCCTGTCACGGCTCAGGCAGTGTGTCCTCTCTGCTGCAGCTCTCTCCCTGTCACGGCTCAGGCAGTGTGTCCTCTCTGCTGCAGCTCTCTCCCTGTCACGGCTCAGGCTGTGTGTCCTCTCTTCTGCAGCTCTCTCCCTGTCACAGCTCAGGCAGTGTGTCCTCTCTGCTGCAGCTCTCTCCCTGTCACAGCTCAGGCAGTGTGTCCTCTCTGCTGCAGCTTTCTCACAGCTATTAGCAGTATATACAGCTGGTGGCAGTTGAGAGATGGAACTGAGCGTGTGCATCCACCTCGGCAAAGGTGGACAGAGAAATAAAGAAAAGAACAAACAGCAGGTGGCGACCTACATATACATTTTATACAATAACTCAGAGACCATACTAAATTTTTAATTACATCCAATTACAAAACTATTCAGAGCCAGGGGATGCTTTGAAAAATGTAAAACATTTTTCATGGGACAACTCCTTTAAATCCTTTCCCTTACTCCTTGTAAATGTTGGGTGTTTTTTTTTTGGCTAGACTGCCTAGCCTAGGTGCATTATTTAGATGAAAAATGGGGTTTAACAGGGGGTCTAACATTCAGTACTGTACTCAGTATACAAGCTCTGTGTTCATATGTATGGACTGTATCTTCGCACATTTATTTTAATACATTTATGTTGCGTTTTTTATTTTTGCATCCTGCAGATAACGGGTACGGCAAGAATATACAATCTGTAGCCCCCGTATACTTTTCTGTCCAGCCAATCATTTATTTTCCATTTTGTCTTTTGCTTTTCCGTTGGAACAATTCGGGATAGTTAAGGTGTCCCTCCCCGTCTCTTCTCTAATGGAGAGTGGATTTCTGCACCCTACACGGAGAAGAAGACTGGTTAAATTTTTATTAACCTCCGGAAGAGCCTTGCTAGTGAGTAAGATGCCATTAGGAAGCCAGAGGAGCGATGGTCTCTGTATAGCCTGCATTACCGTGTTCCCAGAGCCCTGCTGTGTGCTTGTTCTGCTTTCCTAGAAGCCTGTTAAAGAACCTCTGAGAGCATGTGTAGAGCCCTGGATGTTAATAGATAATTGGGGAAGATGGCAGGATGGGGAGGACAGGCGAACATGTGGTCTCAGGCTCCGGCACTCCACTCCACGGACCTCTAGGTTGGAATAACAGCAGATGCTCACTTTGCTTAACCCCTTCGCTTCCTGGAAGGGGCCAACATCACGTTTTGCTTTGCACATCTTGCTTGTCTCTCGTTTTGCCTGAGGGCTTAGACAACCTACTTTCGGAACTGGGCTGTTAGATCTGCAGTGCACACGTACACAGCTGCTGTCGCTAGAAACCTACACAGATATATCCATGAGCATGGAGATGGGGGGTGTATTTGGGCACGTGCATTTTAAAGAAATGTATGCATTATTCATCAACTATGTACATGTGTGCGGTAAACAGTAAATCGTCATAGCATATTGACGGAGACAAGTCGAAGTTCCATACATAAGGCTTAAGGCTATGTTCACATCTGCGCTCGCATTTCCATGTTGCTTTTCCTCTACAAGAACAAAAAAATTGGAAAATGATGGCAGTGCAGGATCCGTCACAGAACAGAAACCCCATCGAGTGAGATGGGTTCCGTTGGGTTTTTGCTATAGTGTCCATCATTCTGTGCTATTTTTCCACCTCTTTTGGAATCTCGAAGGTTCTAGTGGGACCTTCAACACATATATAATCCCATGATACATGTGTATGTGTGAAGGCCTGCTAGTAATCTGACCTGTAAGCAAGGTCTTGCCCGCAAAGCCCAACGTACCCCCTTTACTAAACTGCTGGACCATCCTTAAAAGCCTCTTTGGTCGTCCTGTGAGATAACCCTACTGAGCATGTGCATTCACCTTCTCAAGGTGGACAGAGAAGTAAATTAACAAACAGCAGGTGGCTCCATACAGATACATTTTATCTAGTAGAGTAGACTAGATAAGGGTCAACAGGACATGTAGTGTATGGTATATTGAAAGGGTTTTCCGAGATTTAAATAGTGATTGTAGGGGTCCGACACCCGGGACCCACACCGATCAGCTGTTTAAGAAGGCAGCGGCGCTCGTGTGAGCACCACAGTCTTCTCCGTGCTCATCAAACACAGCACCGTACATTGTATAGCGGCTGTGCTTGGTATCGCAGCTCAGCCCCATTCACTTCTGTGACTGATGAGCTTGGCCTGGGTAAAGCTGCGAGAAGGCTGCGGCGGTGCTGTGAGCCCCACTGCCTTCTCGAACAGCTGATTGGCGGTGGTTTGACACCCGGATACCAGAGGATAGGTCATCAGTATTTAATCTCCGAAAACCTGTTTAATAATACAATGTCCTTGAACTTGACATTACTGATAGGTGGATTGTGAACATCAGCTTGAAGAAGGTGGACAACTATTTTGAGATGAACCATCAAATTTAGGAAGACCGTGCTCTAAAAATACAAAGTCTTGAGTTTTCTTCTTGTGTTAAATAGTCAAAAAGTCTGATTAGACGTTATTATTATTTTTTACAATGCTGCATGACAACCGAATAGCCATTTATAGCTCCCAGCTTGAAGAAAGTTGACATCTACTTGGGGATGAACCCTCAAAATTAGGAAGACTGTGCGCAAAACTTCACAGTTTTGAGTTTTCTTCTTCTGTAAAGTTGTCAAAAAGTCTGATTTTATTTATAACACTACATGACAGCCAATTGGCCCTTGTTGCATCTAAATTTGTTGGCACCAGAGATGTCCCGATGGCAAGTAGGAAATGGATCACTATATCACTGCCCATGTATGTTATTTAGGCGTTAGGAACTCTTGTCCTTTATCTCTCTTTTGAATTGTTTCTTTTACTTTTATGACTGAAGTCTAAAAACTGCTTCAGCAACCTGTCACATCTGAGCGACAGCAGCCGACTGAAGAGTCGCAGACTTGACTTTAAACTTATATTAACCCATAGCCTTTACTGACGCTGATATGTTGTAAAACCAGCTGGAATGAGTGTTTTGGAATAGTGTGAAATACACTTTTGAAGGTGTTGTAACGTAGAGGTCATGTTTGTTCTCTGGGCCATATTTCTCATGATAGCCATGTTAGATTTTGATTGTCAGTAATTACTTTCCTAATGTTAACCATTTACACAGACCATCTTGGACTGGAAGTTACCCAGATGTAAGCTCTCCATGGAACTGAAAGCCACAATATCCTTTCTACAACTTTGGCTAACCTAACTATTACGTGCTTGGGGCTTTCAAAATTATATGGTTTCTAGTATGTTAGGAGATGGTTTTCTCTTGACTTTCCCCAGGACACAACATGGTGTACAGGGCCTGTGTCAGCACCTGGCAAACCCGGGCAAATGCCGGGACCCACTGCTCCTGAGGGGGCCCACTAAGCTGCTATGAGCACTTCCAGCAATGCAGATGGAAGCACTCATTGCTGTCATTTCACTTACGCAGTACCCCTTTGGTGGGCCCTCTGAGTCACATGAGGCTGGCTGCTGCAGAGCTTCAGACATGCCCCCTCTTCACTCCGTTCAGCAGAGCAGCAGGTTACCTTACCGGCTTCAGACACGCAGAGTTTGTCAGTGAGTCTGCACTGTGACTGTCTCTTCTCAGTGGGACAGGAGGGGGGAACTCTTCGAGCTGCTGCTGGATGCTGCTTCATGCTATTTAGTTGTTTTACTGCTTCATTAAGCAGTTTGCCTCCCATATCCTGTCCTATCTCATCCTCATTGATCCCCTTCTGTCTCCTTTCCTCCCTCATGTATCCAGAGCTCCTGTTCCACCCTATCTCCTATTGCTGCACTGCGCAGACCTCCTGCCACTACTTCTTGTATGAATCCCCCTCAGAGCCCCTTCCACCTACTTGCTGTGTTCACCCCTCCTGTCCATCCAGGGCCCCGGGCCCCTGTCTCACTCCTCTGCCTCTCATTATGGTGGCGTCTGAACCGCATTCACCATAAGGACCTTCTAACGTCACAGGGTCATGTGACTGCACCCCCCACCTTGTACTGCGCCCCTCACCCTGTACTGTGCCCCCTTATACCTTGCATTGTGCCCTCTTACCACACCCTGTGCAGTGCCCCTAGTCATTCCCTGTCTTGTGCCCTCTTATACTCTTTTATCCGGTCACTGTATGGCGGTGTTATCCGGTCACTGTACAGAGGTGTTATCCGGTCACTGTATGGCGGTGGTATCCAATAACTGTATGGCCATAACTGTATCCCTTTCCCTGCCCACGCCACCTTTTTTAGACCTATTATAGGTAGCGATCTATGGCACACCACATTGATTGCTATTAGGAAATAGTAATTTTAATTCATTGATTCATGATCTTTACAACACTTTGTGTCATTCCACATCCAATATTACATTGAGCATAGCATAGGGTCATATACAGAGCTCTCCTATTTAATGGTTTACAATGGCATTCAATCTGAGATCGATTATACCTAGTCTTTCATTAATAACAACTCCTTATATATTCGTTTGGTATACAATCTCATCCCGGATCTCTGCTTTTCTTCACGTACGCTTTTTCATTCCCTCCCACTTATATGTTCTTACTATATCTTTTCTAGATCCCTTGATAAAGGTCACAATTGACCGAAACGTCGGGACTCTCTGTATATGACCCTATGCTATGCTCAATGTAATATTGGATGTGGAATGACACAAAGTGTTGTAAAGATTATGAATCAATGAATTAAAATTACTATTTTCTAATAGCAATCAATGTGGTGTGCCATAGATCGCTACCTATAATTGTCCTGATCCTCTATGAGCACCCACCCCATCTAAGGTGTGCAGATCCCAATATCCTTTTACCTTCTTTAACCACCTCAGCCCCTATAGCTTAAACACCCTGAAAGACCAGGCCACTTTTTACACTTCTGACCTACACTACTTTCACCGTTTATTGCTCGGTCATGCAACTTACCACCCAAATGAATTTTACCTCCTTTTCTTCTCACTAATAGAGCTTTCATTTGGTGGTATTTCATTGCTGCTGACATTTTTACTTTTTTTGTTATTAATCGAAATTTTACGATTTTTTTGCAAAAAAATGACATTTTTCAATTTCAGTTGTAAAATTTTGCAAAAAAAAACGACATCCATATATAAATTTTGCTCTAAATTTATTGTTCTACATGTCTTTGATAAAAAAAAATGTTTGGGTAAAAAAAAAATGGTTTGGGTAAAAGTTATAGCGTTTACAAACTATGGTACAAAAATGTGAATTTCCGCTTTTTGAAGCAGCTCTGACTTTCTGAGCACCTGTCATGTTTCCTGAGGTTCTACAATGCCCAGACAGTACAAACACCCCACAAATGACCCCATTTCGGAAAGTAGACACCCTAAGGTATTCGCTGATGGGCATAGTGAGTTCATAGAACTTTTTATTTTTTGTTACAAGTTAGCGGAAAATTATGATTTTTTTTTTTTTTTTTCTTTCCTTACAAAGTCTCATATTCCACTAACTTGTGACAAAAAATAAAAACTTCCATGAACTCACTATGCCCATCAGCGAATACCTTGGGGTGTCTTCTTCCCAAAATGGGGTCACTTGTGGGGTAGTTATACTGCCCTGGCATTCTAGGGGCCCAAATGTGTGGTAAGGAGTTTGAAATCAAATTCTGTAAAAAATGGCCGGTGAAATCCGAAAGGTGCTCTTTGGAATATGGGCCCCTTTGCCCACCTAGGCTGCAAAAAAGTGTCACACATGTGGTATCTCCGTATTCAGGAGAAGTTGGGGAATGTGTTTTGGGGTGTCATTTTACATATACCCATGCTGGGTGAGAGAAATATCGTGGCAAAAGACAACTTTTCCCATTTTTTTATACAAAGTTGGCATTTGACCAAGATATTTCTCTCACCCAGCATGGGTATATGTAAAATGACACCCCAAAACACATTCCCCAACTTCTCCTGAGTACGGCGATACCAGATGTGTGACACTTTTTTGCAGCCTAGATGCGCAAAGGTGCCCAAATTCCTTTTAGGAGGGCATTTTTAGACATTTGGATACCAGACTTCTTCTCACGCTTTGGGGCCCCTAGAATGCCAGGGCAGTATAAATACCCCACATGTGACCCCATTTTGGAAAGAAGACACCCCAAGGTATTCAATGAGGGGCATGGCGAGTTCATAGAAATTTTTTTTTTTTTGCACAAGTTAGCGGAAATTGATATTTTTTTTTTTCTCACAAAGTCTCCCTTTCCGCTAACATGGGACAAAAATTTCAATCTTTCATGGACTCAATATGCCCCTCACGGAATACCTGGGGGTGTCTTCTTTCCGAAATGGGGTCACATGTGGGGTATTTATACTGCCCTGGCATTCTAGGGGCCCTAAAGTGTGAGAAGAAGTCTGGAATATAAATGTCTAAAAAAATTTACGCATTTGGATTCCGTGAGGGGTATGGTGAGTTCATGTGAGATTTTATTTTTTGACACAAGTTAGTGGAATATGAGACTTTGTAAGAAAAAAAATAATAATTTCCGCTAACTTGGGCCAAAAAAATGTCTGAATGGAGCCTTACAGGGGGGTGATCAATGACAGGGGGGGTGATCAATGACAGGGGGGTGATCAATGACAGGGGGTTGATCAATGACAGGGGGGTGATCAATGACAGGGGGGTGATCAATGACAGGGGGGTGATCAGGGAGTCTATATGGGGTGATCACCCCCCTGTCATTGATCACCCCCCTGTCATTGATCACTTCCCTATAAGGCTCCATTCAGATGTCCGTATGTGTTTTGCGGATCCGATCCATGTATCAGTGGATCCGTAAAAATCATACGGACATCTGAATGCAGCCTGACAGGGGGGTGATCAATGACAGGGGGGTGATCAATAACAGGGGGGTGATCAGGGAGTCTATATGGGGTGATCACCCCCCTGTAAGGCTCCATTCAGATGTCCGTATGTGTTTTGCGGATCCGATCCATGTATCAGTGGATCCGTAAAAATCATACGGACATCTGAATACAGCCTTACAGGGGGGTGATCAATGACAGGGGGGTGATCAGGGAGTCTATATGGGGTGATCACTCCCCTGTAAGGCTCCATTCAGATGTCCGTATGTGTTTTGCGGATCCGATCCATGTATCAGTGGATCCGTAAAAATCATACGGACATCTGAATGCAGCCTTACAGGGGGGTGATCAATGACAGGGGGGTGATCAGGGAGTCTATATGGGGTGATCAACTCCGTCATTGATCACTCCTCTGTAAGGCTCCATTCAGACGTCCGTATTTGTTTTGCGGATCCGATCCATCTATCAGTGGATCCGTAAAATTCATACGGACGTCTGAATGCAGTCTTACAGGGGGGTGATCAATGACAGGGGGGTGATCAGGGAGTCTATATGGGGTGATCACTCCCCTGTAAGGCTCCATTCAGATGTCCGTATGTGTTTTGCGGATCCGATCCATGTATCAGTGGATCCGTAAAAATCATACGGACATCTGAATGCAGCCTTACAGGGGGGTGATCAATGACAGGGGGGTGATCAGGGAGTCTATATGGGGTGATCACCCCCGTCATTGATCACCCCCCTGTAAGGCTCCATTCAGACGTCCGTATGTGTTTTGCCTATCCGATCCATCTATCAGTGGATCCGTAAAATTCATACGGACGTCTGAATGCAGTCTTACAGGGGGGTGATCAATGACAGGGGGGTGATCAGGGAGTCTATATGGGGTGATCTGGGGTGAATAAGGGGTTAATAAGTGACCGGGGGGGGGGGGGTGTAGTGTAGTGTAGTGGTGGTTGGTTCTACTTTACTGAGCTACCTGTGTCCTCTGGTGGTCGATCCAAACAAAGGGGACCACCAGAGGACCAGGTAGCAGGTATATTAGACGCTGTTATCATAACAGCGTCTAATATACCTGTTAGGGGTTAAAAAAATCACATCTCCAGCCTGCCAGCGAACGAGTGCCGCTGGCAGGCTGGAGATCCACTCTCTTACCTTCCGTTCCTGTGAGCGCGCGCGCCTGTGTGCGCACGTTCACAGGAAATCTCGCGTCTCGCAAGATGCCGCACGGATGCGTCCAGGAGGAATGAATCAACCACCTTCCGGACGCATCCGTGCTTTAGTCGGTCGGGAGGTGGTTAAACCTGGCATGAGCGGGAAAAAGATGCAGATTGCGGTGCTAAGGACCTTTACACCACAACTTGTGTCAAAAATACGCCTAATGTAGACGTACAGTATTTCTAGATAATAAATGATCACCTAACTGTATTATTATTTGGGGTTAGGACTAATATCTTTATAGTATATAGATTCTAGTGTATTATACTGTGCCCTGTATTTCCCAGTAGATAAATGATCCTTGGGAGACACAGTCCTCATCCCTGACCACCAGGACCAGGTAGCGCTCTGTCAGTACATGGCAGCCTCCCCTCTCCTCCATGCTGCTCCGCTGTGTACTGGTGCTTATTCTGACACTAGGACTGGGTTCACATCCCATTTTTGCCATTCATTTAATGTATACCAAAAATGTATGCGTTAACAGATGCCTCAGACTGATGCCGTACAGTGGCATCCGTTCACCATACAGTTCCATGGTAAAAAAAACAACATATACGTTAACGTATGCATTTTTTTACTGGACTCTGCAGGATACAAAAAAGTGGAGTGCTGCACATTTGTATACATCAAACCGATACAAAAAACGTGCTGTGAACCCACTGGGGGGGGGGCTTGCTAACATTTTCTGTGGGGCCCAGTCAGTTCTAGCTACATCACTGCACAGCTCCTTCTCTCGTCCAGCCCCGGCCCAGCAGTGACGTCATGACGTGTGTCTCACTGCTGCAGCGGGTCTGAGGAGAGAAGGAGCGCAGGGAGCTGCGGTTAGTGAATGACAGGACCGCCGGCTCCCCTGCCCTCCAGCAATGATAGGTATGTGAGGGGGCCACTGGGGGGGGGGAGTCATTACACTGTGAGGGCCCCTTACACAGTATAATGATCCCCAATGACCCTCCATTCAGTATGATGACCACCAGAGCCCCCATTCAATAATACAGTATAATGACACCCAGTGCCCCCTCCATAGAGTATAACCCCCACTGGGGGGTCATTATTCTGAATGGGGGTGACTGGGGGTATTATTGTGAATGGAGGGCCACTAGTGGTCATTATACTGTATAGGGGCCACTGGTGGTCATTATACCGCGTGGGAGCCACAGAGGGACATGTAAATGTCCAAAAATGCCTCAAGGGGGCCCACTGGGATTTAGCGCCCAAGAGCCCACATGAACCTGGAGCCGGCCCTGATGGTGTCCACCATTTTTATGTATTTTATGGATATTCTGAAAGCGTGGTAGGCTTCCTTGGGAGTTCAGTGAGGTATGTGGGCATAACCTGAAGAAAGGGAACACCAGCACGTGGACGTTTGGCCTGACTGGGGTCTGTGCAACGGAGGCATATTGCGGTGAGCTGGTCTTTTTGTGTTTACCACAAGAATATGGACTTAGTCAGGCCATTCTTCTGTTATGGTTAACAAGTCAGGCCATTCTTCTCTTTTCTTATGTTCTATGGAGGCTTCATTATGAGGGGTTTCCAGTTTAAAAACAATCAGTGGCAGCGGGCTCAGAGTGACTTAATAACTTAAAGGGCATCTGTCAGTAGATTTGTACCTATGACACTGGCTGACCTGTTACATGTGCGCTTGGCAGCTGAAGGCATCTGTGTTGGTTCCATGTTCATATGTGCCCGCATTGCTGAGAACAGTGAAGTTTTAATATATGGAAATGAGCCTCTAGGAGCAACTTGAGCGTTGGCGTTACACCTACAGGTCTCCTGGGAGTTCGATATTGATGGCCTAACCTCAGGATCAGGTCATCAATATCTTATCGGGGAGGGGGGGGGGGGGACACTTGGCCCCAACGATCAGCTATTTGAGGAGACATGGAGTGCCAGGCCTCATCCTAGATCACATGATCACATGACATATTCGCAACTCAGTCCCAAGTAAATGGACCTGCAATACCAAGCACAGGCACTATACATTGTAGAGCGCTGTGCTTGGTATACTATGAGGAGGCTGCAACACTCACCGGAGCTCTGCAGGGTCTTCAAACTGCTGATCAGCTGCGTTGCCTCCTACTTGTTTGGTAGGACTTTACACGTGAGAGCTGTTCCTGATTGACATGGAGGTGTTCGAGCATGAATATTTTTGAGTTAACAATAAAACTTGTTAGGACTGCCCAATGATGTGAACTGCCGGGTTAAGTAGTCTTCCACCTGTTTCTTCACATCATCTGCGGTTAACAGGTTAGAATTTTTTGGTTTCTGACCCAGGAGATTTTTCTTCGAGAATGGACATGGAAGGATGCGAATGTAAGGGGTAGTTTTCCTTTTTGATCGCTTTGAATAAGGCTTGTATTTGCTTAGTAGTCCATGGTTAGAATTAGCAGGTTGACAAGCTGTGCTTCAAACAAAATCAAGTCTAATGCATATCATAAAAAGTAATAAAGATAACATTAAGTGCTAGCTATCATTTAAAGGCCACAGTTTTATGAATTACAGCCCATCATGCTGATAATCGTACTACTGCATGCAAACGCCATAGATCACACTCTACCACTTCTTCCAGTAGAAACAGCTGAGCAGAAGAACATTTAAAGGGCTGAATGTTAGGCCCTTGGCAAAAGAAAAAATAAAGTATGACTAATAGAATATATGGGACAGGGAGCGTCCAACTGAGACAGCTCATGTAAGAAACAAGGGTCAATTCAGCCATATTGAACCATAAAATTGATTTTTATATCCAAAAATATTATATATATATTTGTTTTTAAATTATTGGGGCGTAAAAATAGTTTAAAAAAATCATTAATACACTGTGCTTGTTATAATTGTTGAGTCACATTTTAGGGAGTATTTCACCATCTGCACAGTGTCCGTCCCAGCAGTTACACCCTCTATGTAGGAGACCAAAAGAGTCTATCCAAGGTATCTACAGACAGGCTTTTTCTATATCAAAAATAGTAAGCACAGACGTACGTTTCTGCAAAATCACATGTCATACGAGTGCTCCTCTGATACTGCTGTATACATCACTGCTTTACCAGGATCTGTATACCTCTCCTTCATCAACGCATCAAAAACACAATGGGGCAAAGTCAATAAGTCATAGAAATGAGGGCCGTACATCTTGAACCAATATAACTCTTTCCCATATGCTCCTCCAGTCCATTTGATGTCTTGTCAAGGTTCTCCAGTTTGGAATCTCCCATCAGCCACTGCAAAGTGCAGCTTCC
The DNA here is from genome assembly GCF_905171765.1 of Bufo bufo. Taxonomy (NCBI): domain Eukaryota; kingdom Metazoa; phylum Chordata; class Amphibia; order Anura; family Bufonidae; genus Bufo; species Bufo bufo. The sequence continues at coordinate 26,041,178 of NC_053398.1, read as the reverse complement.
CAACGGGAGGCAATGGCACAACCCAATGAACTGGAGAAGATTTATGCTTTCTAAAGGAGTGGTCGTCCTGATAGGTTTGTATAGGTGATAAATAATTTGTTACTGGGGCCCCACCACTGGCGCCTTCACCGATACTAAAGTGGAAGTTTTGAGTCCCCTCTTCCATCCCCAGTGAGTTTTAATGGGGCCATTTCCTTCCTCCCTGCTGACGTCAGCTGCAGGAGCAGAAGGATAGATACAGAGATATGAGAGCTAGATAGATAAAATATCTTACCTAAACAAGGAATTTCAAGCTTTTTGTGTCTGTTGAGGACATTTGATCATTAATGAAGCCCTGTAATTACAGCAGCATAGGCAAGGATTACAGGTAATATGTCTGAGAAGGGGGGCAGGACCACAGGAGCATGGTAACAGGATTCTAGGTTCATTTATTTAGCTTAACTTTATCTGTAATATGGCAGCCAATAATAATAAAGTAATAAAAATAAAAATAACCTGTTTGTGAAGGGGAGATTTGGATGAAGCTTTGCATGGTCATGGTCACTTCTTTGTGTTGAGTGTGTCATTTTTATCTAATATTTTGTATTTTATATGTTTTTTTATGACCATTTTATTTTGATATGAGAATGTTTGTGCCCTCTTTATGTGAGTTCATTTGCTTGTGGATTGAGGTCTCCCTGTGAAGTACACGCCACGTTGTACACACTACAGGCTTGCTACCAAGGGTATTAGTCAGCAGTACATACCAAGGGAAATTAATATAGTAATGAAAACTCCAGATGAATCAGCCTCACCACAATCTTTCCCTTGGGAGACTAATGAGGTTGAGTTTAATGTGTTATTTTCATTATTCCATTTGAAATGTTTAAATATTCATTTCTTAAAATATTAATGGCTGGGTGCCTCAGAAATCACTAAAGTGAATACACATTCAAGTACGTTTTAGTGTAAGGAAACTTGTTTCTCCTTCACCATCCATTTTTGGCTGCAGCTTTTTATTGACTGGATTTTATGTTGTGTCTTTTTTTGGACTGGATAGATTGGAGAAGGTTAAATGTTATGCACCTGTGTTAATTTCTATCTATCTATCTACAGTTAGGTCCATATATATTTGGACAGAGACAACATCAAATTTTTGATCTGTACAGTAACACAATGGATTTTGAACAAAACAATTCAGATGCAGTTGAAGTTCAAACTTTCAGCTTTTGGGTTGAACAAAATGATTGCATAAAAATGTGAGGAACTAAAGCATTTTTTAAACTCAATCCCTTCATTTCAGGGGCTCAAAAGTAATTGGACGAATTACATAATTGAAAATAAAATGTTAATTTCTAATACTTGGTTGAAAACCCTTTGTTGGCAATGACTGCCTAAAGTATTGAACTCATGGACATCACCAGACGCTGTGTTTCCTCCTTTTTAATGCTCGGCCCGGCCTTTACTGCCGCGGTTTTCAGTTGCTGTTTGTTTGTTTAGTGAAATGCTCTATTGGGTTCAGATCCATGACTGGCTCGGCCATTCAAGAATATTCCACGTCTTTGCTTTAATAAACTCCTGGGTTGCTTTGGCTTTATGTTTTGGGTCACTGTCCATTTATATTATGAAATTCTGACCAATCAGTTTGGCTGCATTTGGCTGGATTCGAGCGCACATTATGTCTCTGAAAACCCCAGAATACATCCGGCTGCTTCTGTCCTGTGTCACATCATCAATAAACACTAGGGCCCCGGGGCCACTGGCAGCCATGCATGCCCAAGCCATCACACCTCCTCCGTCGTGATGTGGCATGCTTTGGATCATGAGCTGTACCAGGCCTTCACCATACTTTTTTCTTTCCATCATTCTGGTAGAGGTTGATCTTGGTTTCATCTGTCCAAAGAATGTTCTTCCAGAAGTGTGCTGGTTTTTTAAGATGTTTTTTTTAGCAAAGTCCAATCTAGCCTTCTTATTCTTGAGGCTGATGAGTGTCTTGCACCGTGCAGTGAACCCTCTGTATTTACCTTCATGCCGTCTTCTCTCTATGGTAGATTTGGATATTGCTACGCCTGTATCCTGGAGAGTGTTGTTCACTTGGTTGGCTGTCGTAAAGGGGCTTCTCTTCTTCTGCCATCATCCACCACTGTTGTCTTCTGTGGGCGTCCAGGTCTTATTGCATTGTTGAGGTCACCAGTGCTTGCTTTCTTTCTGTACCAAACTGTCGATTTTGCCATTACTAATAGTGTAGCAATTTCTCGGAGGGGTTTTTTCTGTTTTCGCAGTCGAAGGATGGCTTGTTTCACCTGCATGGAGACCTCCTTTAACCGCATGTTTACTTCTCAGCAAAATCTTCAAAATGCAAGCAACACACCTCAAATCAACTCCAGGCCTTTTATGTGCTTAATTAAGGAATTGCCCACACCTGCCTATGAAACAGCCTTTCTGTCAATTGTCCAATTACTTTTGGTCCCTTTAAAACTGGGTGTAAAGGAACTCCTAAACCCTTCATCCAATTTTATTTCGATACCCTCAAATGAAAGCTAAAAGTCTGGACTTTATGACCATGTCCATTATATAACTATAACTTGAATATGTTTTAGTAAACGGGTCAGGGTACTTTCACACTTGCAGCAGAAGATTCCAGCAGGCAGTTCCGTCAGGATCCTGATCCGTATGACAAATGCATTGAAATGCCGAATCCGTCTCTCCGATGTCATCCGGAAAAACGGATCTGTCATTTATTTTTTTTCACATTTTGTGCGGTCTGAGCATGCGCAGATCACAATGCCGGATCTGTTTTGCTGAAGCACTCTGAGCCGGATCCTCCATTCATGCATGCCAACGGCAAAAAATGACCGGATCCTGCATTTCGGCAAGTGTTCCGGAATTTTGGACGGAGATAAAACCGCAGCATGCTGCGGTATTATCTCCGTCCTGAGAAGTAAAAAAAGACTGAACTGATGACATCCTGATGCATCCTGAACTGATTGCTTTCCATTCAGAATGCATTAGGATAAAACTGATCAGTACTTTTCCCTAGGAGGGAACTCAATGCCGGAAAAGAATAACACTAGTGTGAAAGTACCTTAATAAAAAACTAAATTTGTGTCAGTGTCCAAATATATATATGGGCCTAACTGTATCTATCTATCTGTCTATCTATCTATCTATCTATCTATCTATCTATCTATCTATCTATCTATCTAATCTATATCTATCTATTTCATATCTATCCATCTATCTATCCATCTCATATCTTATCTATCAATGTCTGATATCAAGGCATACCTTTGCAACTCTTTAGGATTTTGTGTTTGTAGCTGTGACATTGCATGTATAATTTCTTTCAGATAAGTGCATTCTTTATTATTTTGGTCTATATCAATATGTAATACCTAACAGCTTTGCCGGAAAACATCTAAAGGAGCAGTGTTTTTCCTGTGGGCTCCGGAAATGATTTTTTTTGGGACAATGACATGTTCTTACCACACTGGCTCGACCTCCGCATTGTTTTCTAGTAGATACAGTTACCAGTAATCTTATTAGCAAGAAAAGTTTTAGTTCTAAAACATTTATACTTATTATTCGTTCTACTTTTAGCCGTTTTGCATATATATAAACTGATCTGCATTCAGATTCATATTTTCTGTAGCTTTATTTTGTAAAGATTTTATTTTTTATAATTTTTTTGTAACTTTATTTTATCATGTTATTTCTGTATGAACTTGAATATTCTTTGTCAATGCATGTAGTTCCTTTGAATATAATACATACTGTACATTAAACAGACCGGGATAAATTAGATGTTTTGTTTTTTTTTATAAAGAGGGAGGGGGTTGGAGGGTGAGATTGTGGTTCCGTGTCCCAACACAGTATGTAGACAGAGTCATCTGTTCAGACATATGGATTGTTTGGCTACTGGACTGTATTCACTGCATTAATACTCCATGTCCAGGAGTGGACACAACTGTTCAGTAAACTGATGAGTAGAGACCCTGTTTAGAAGCTGGATAATGAAGATGGCAGTTTGGGGTGGGGGTGATTTTTTATTTATTTATTTATTTATTTTTGCAAATGCACAAGAAAATCTAACAATCATAATTACAAATATGGTAATAAAAAAATGTGAAAAATATTTAGATATAATAAATAATATATATATAATATTTTGGAATCTCAAAAAAAAAATACTATATGAAATAAAAAGGATTATGTCATGTGAAAACGTTTACATTTTTAATATTTTTTTAACCTGCATAGATGTGTGATGTTGATTTTTTTAAGCTTTTAAGGTGTCATTTAGAGGTTTTCCTACGGTGAGTGTCACGGTTACATCAGAAGCATTACATTGCAGGTACTGTATTTACCAGGTTATTGCATTAAAGGAAAATAAAAATAGTTTTTAGTGCTGTAACACTGGCGGCCATAGACCAGTGATGGGAAAATGAAGCTCTTAGCCACGAGAAATAACACTTAGAATGAATATTTCATTCCATTGGCAAATCGTACGCCGCGGCTGAAAGCTTCCTAAGTTGTTAGTGCCACAATTGACCTACAAGTTTAATAGCTCACTTGGAGAAGCAAGTGCAAGTTCAGCACAGAACAGTCTCTGCTAGGAAGTCTACAGAGATTAAGATCAGCAAAGCAAATGGTAGAGCAGGGTTCCCGGGATGGGGGCCTTCTGGAAGGTTGGGAGCTGGTGTGGGTCTTCAGCCAGAATTCAGATGAAAACAGTGGGGAAAGAGAGACTGCCCTCATGTTCTGGCTGATTCTGGTCTCCAGCCAATATTACACAACAGCTCCTCTGAATTGTGCGCTCAAAGGAGAACAATAGTCGTCATCTCTCTACAGAAACCTTTTCATCATTGGTCAAGTGTCTGTCATATTTCCCAGATATTTGTTATATTCTTCGGGGGGTTTGGGTTTGGAATTTTTTTTAAAATGATTTTGAGACAGAATTAACTGTGACCATTTTTGGCACCCCCGACCATACCCTACCCCCCCAAAAAAAATGTGTCTGAAGTGGCATCAATCTAAATGAAAGAATGTTTTCATTACATATATATTACAATACTTACAATATATATTTACAATACTTTATAATTTATATATTATAAATATAAAAAAAAAAATAATAAGAATATTATTATTATTATTTTATATTATTTACTTGTTATATATCTGTATTTTTCGCCCTATAAGACGCACCGGCCCATAAGACGCACCTAGGTTTTTGAGGAGGAAAATAAGAAAACAAATTTTTTTAACCAAAAGGTGTGCTTTTGGTGGGTTTGAACTAATGGCGGTCTGTGCATGACACTATTATGGGTGGGATCTGTGGATGATGCACTGTTATGGGGTGGGGGATTTGTGGATGGCACTGTTATGTGGGGGATCTGTGGATGGCACTGTTATGGGGGGAGCTGTGGATGGCATTATGGTGGGGGAGGTCTGTGGATGGCATTATGATGGTGGGGGGATCTGTGGATTGCATTATGATGGTGGGGGGATCTGTGGATTGCATTATGATGGTGGGGGGATCTGTGGGTGGCATTATGATGGGGGGGATCTGTGGATGGCATTGTTATCGGGTGGTGGATCTGTGGATGACACTGCTATATTTGTCATCCACAGATCCCCCCATAACAGTCCCATCCACAGATCCCCCATTCATAATGCCATCCACAGACCCCCCCCATCATTATCCCATTCACAGATTCCTAGGGAGGGACTGTAGTAGGCGGAGCAGGCACGTGACCTCCGTGAGTTACGGCCGCCCGGCCTGCCTGCTAGCTGCTAGTGCTTACTACAGGAGCGTGACATGTGTACCGGTAAGCACATGGGGAGCAGGGGGAGCGCATCTTCATTCAGTTTAGATCTGATGATTAACACTACGTATAATACAGTACATACTGAGCTGCGGGGCCAGAGTACAGTGCCTGCACGGCCCCGCCGCTCTCCCCGCCTACTATAGCCCCTCTTCCCTCCCCACGCAGACTGCGATGTAAATTGCCAGCATTCGCCCCATAAGACGCAGGGGCACTTTTCCCCCACTTTTGGGGGGGGGGGTAAAAGTGCGTCTTATGGGGCGAAAAATACGGTAAATATTTGTTTTGTATTTATTAATTTGCTTTAGTGCTTCAAATTTATCCTTAAAGGGGTTGTCTCATCTCAGACAATGAGGGCATATCACTAGACTATGCCCCCATTGTCTGATAGGTGCGGGTCCCAGCGGTGGGGCCCGCACTTATCAAAACGGAGAACGGAGCTCCGAAAGTCGTGGAGGGCACACTGGCGTATGCTCAGCCGCCCTCCATTCATTTCTATGAGCCACCAAAAATAGCCGAGCGCCCATAAAAGTGAATGGGAGCGGTGGCAGGTCATGCGCGGTATGCTCCTGTTACCTTCTGTGGGGAGAGTGCTTGGTGGTGGCTGGACCGGAGTCCTCCAGCTTCTCATACTGGCATGGCTGCCAGCACGGCTGCCATCTCCCGCAATGCTAGGGAGGCTTGTTCCCGTCGCGGCCTGCTATTGGCTGTCCCCGGTGAGATGCAGCGGCGGCTGTGCCAGTATGAGAAGCGACTTGTAAGTACAACCTCTGTGAGGGGCCCGGGCATATGGGAGGCATTATAGATCTTGAATAACCCCTTTAAACATCCAGCGATGCCGGATGTCAAATAGCGTTTTTCTGTCCGACGCTTTGAGTTTATAGATGCCAGATCTGTGCACTTAGTGCGCATACACATCAGTTGCGCCTGGCTCTGCAAAAAAAACTGATTTATATGAACCCAGCCTTGCACTAGAAATGGCTACATGCTCTATCTGCTAGGGCTTCTACTTTAAAGTAAATGTTTGCCTTCTAACACCTTTTTGTTTTTAGGTTCAACATTATGTGCTGATTATTTTTTAATACATTTTTATAGAAGCCACATACATTTTTTAGGATAGAACCACTGCTAGGATGAGCTTCGTGTATATAATTTTATTATTGAGTTTTTTGACTTCTTGTATGCACTTTGCTCACGAGCTGCCTCTAGTGGTGGTCGCAGGCATCAAGGATGTAATCATTTAGCCTTATGTCTGTCAAAGGAATTGAAACCATAAACAAATAGTGAGCACTTGGGCCTCTTCTTAGGCCATGAAACCTATAAACATGACATCACATGGCCTAAGAAGAGGCACATTGAAGTGAATGGGGCTGAGCTGCAGAACCAAGCGCAGCCACTATTCAGGGGACGACCATTTTCTTAGTAACCTGTGAGGAGGCCAAGGCACTCACCAGCAGTCCGGTGAACGTCACAGCTTCAAACTGCTAATCAGCTAGGATGCCAGGAGTAGGACCTCCTGATCTCATGTTGATGACCTATCCTGAGGCTGTCAATATGAAAATCCTGGAAATCCCCTTAAAGCCAGCCCAGAAGTCAGCTGTTCATGGCAGGGTCTACTGCATGGCCCCGAGCCTTCAGCTGTTTTTGACACCCGAAGCTCCATTATACATTTCTCTTGTAAGTGGCTGCTGCAGGGATATTGTAGTATAACATGTTGGGCAGGTTCTCCAGAGAAAGAGATGCGCCATCATGGGCTCTCCTTTTTGGCTCATAAAGAATTGTCCATAGCGGAGGACCCACCCTATGTCATTTTTACACTTTTTCTTTGTAGTCTTACATTTCAAAAGAATCCACAAATCACCTATCTAATGTAGGAAAATCCAACGGCACACTGTTTCACGAATAAAATGCTAGAACTACTGTGGCACATAAGCAGAATGTAATGGGAGTTAAGAGGGTGTAACTCCACATACCAGTTCAGTGGTCTGGAAAGATTGCGGAGTACTCCTTTGCTCACTAACATGCCTGCCAGTTGTGGAAGACTTAGAATGCTAGACCAAGATAATGGGGTAAAAAAATCACAACGGGGTCAATATTTTTTGGTTCTTAGCATTTCCAGACTCTAAATCTGTAAAAAGCCATTGCTTGTTGGCTTCCAGCAAGGAGGTGGTGGTGGTCACATTCACTCGAGGTCTTCAAGCTTCATGGGTAGGGAGGAATCTGATGGCCTACAAGGAAACCTGAAAGAATGTCTTGATCGTAACTAAATTTTCACTTAATTTTTTGGAAAAAGTAAGAATTTTGCTAGCACACCGGATTTCAAAAGATGAAGATATTTGGTGGTGATGTATTCCGAATGATTTGCCATATAGATTTCACATATGTTTCTCCCCTCGACTTGAGAAACGTACATGGAGATGATGTCCTCACCAGCAGAGGGAGCAGTGATCTCTTCTGTCGAGTCTCCGTCACTTTCCCACCTGCATGAACTCTTTTTCCCATCCAGTCTCCCATCTGGCCCCCGGATTGCCAGCTTGCATTTGATGACAAGCTATAATTTTGCACTCAATATGGGATTAGTCTAAGCTGATTTTAAACTTTAGTATCTTTTAACCTGCCACTTTATTGTAGACATCAGCTGGATGCTCAGTTTGATATTTGGGTACTAGCAATTATTTGTGCTGGAGACAAACTTGCTTCCAAAATCATTAAACTGAAACAACTAATTTATCTGGGGAACTTTTAGCTTACGCAATGTATTTTTCAGCCGATTTAAACCTGTTCTCGCTGTGTTATCCATAATACATGATCCTCCCGTGTTTTGTAAACCAGAGTTGCTATTTTGTGAACTATTATATTGATATGATACCATTATTGGTGTGGCTTAGATGCATGTACAGGTCACGTCTTCGTCCAATCCCTTTTCATTGGGTGCGTTTACACAGATAGCGTTACAGCAACTTGGCAGTAATTGCGGTGTGTAAATGGTTAATCATTGTCCATGACAGTCACTATTATCACGTTAATGATGATCCCAGGGAAGAACCCATACAAGATCATCCCAGTCATGAGTTATTATAATAGAGTATGAGCTTTATGTATTGATAACATGGTTCCATTCTAGTCACACTGCCAGAAGTATTGCTGTGTTTGAGGGTCCCTCAACGATTACGTCAAAATGACGGACACCTTGGTGTAACCCAGTGGTCCCCATTATAAATCAAGGGGCTTCTTTGGTATCGACACCCTACCATGTTTTCTGTTGTAAATGGAAACCATGACACCGATGTTAAAGGAGTTGACCAGTTTACCATCACTTACCCCTTTAAAGTATGTTTACGTAATAAGAGCTCGACACCCCCTTTAAAATTACTTATATATATATCTCCTATATATCCCCTTTAAGTTACCTATATCTGTCTTATTAAGATAGTTTATCTTCAATTGGGTTGTCTGGTTTCAGTAAGAAACTGAACAACACTGGGAGACGTGAGTTGTACTTTAAGGGATTATCCAACATTATATCAGACCTCAGAGTGGCCGACCCCCGCTGGTGATCCTTACCTGGTTCTTTACCTGTTTTTGGCCCAGAATATTTTTATAAACTTTAATACATCAGTAGCCAAAGGCTATAAAGATTCTGTTTTTGGCCTGTTTTTTTATATTCTGAAGTTCGTCCTCTATCGCTCCGATGGACGACGCTTCATCTCGCTAGTTTGCTAATATACCAATAGCTGGTCGCAGAGGAGACCTGCTCCCCTTGCATCAAATGACAATCGTGACTCAAGGGGAGCAGGTCACCGCTGCGGCCAACTATTGGCTGCAGCAGTCATGTGCACCCTACCTGTCAACAGGATGTTGATACCAGAGAGATGAAGAGCGGCCAGGGAGCGATAGAGACCAAAAACCAAACCAGTAACGAGGATCAGTTAAGAATGATCACCACCATGGGTCAGCCACTCTGTGAGGTTGGATATCCCCTTTAATTAGCGGATACAGCGCCTCCACTCTAGCTCTCCTAGCAAGGCTCTGCTTACTTAGCTGAAGCGGTGATGTTAAGTCAATAACACATGACCCCCCTCAGCCAGTCACTAGCTGGTCCTGTGCACTGCTGAGGGCAATGATTGGTTGCAGCAGTAATGAGTTGACCTGATATGACACTCCATCACTTTCATCAGGCCTGATGAAGGTGACAGAGCATCTCCAAAACGCATAGCTCATGTCTTGTTTTTTTAGCATGTTTTTTAACAGTTTTTATTAGAAGTTTTTTTTTACTGCTGTTCGAGCTACTTGTTTCACGTGTATTCTCAGGCATACCCGAAGGTCCGACCGGCATAAGAGCACAGCAGCATAGCATGTCTCCCGCTCAGGAACTACTTTGCTTCACTCTAGAGTTGTGCCTAGCTTGCACAACTCCATTTAGTAAGGTACAAATCTACCTACACCTCGTTATTCTTTTTAAGAGTATTACACTAGGTCGCGCCCCCTCCTACTTGTCTTGTTTACAGATCCATGTGTCACCTTTGTCACAGACTGTCGTCATCCAGTCTGTTCCATATGTTCTTTCTACTATAATGTAAATTCTGAATGTAAATAAGCAACATACGGGTAACAGGTAAAAGTTAGTTTGACTTGTCGTATCAGACTACAGCAGGTTTGTTTGTAGTCTGTAACCATGGAGACACAGTCAGCTTAAAGGGAATCTTTCACCATTGCTCTTGTTGCACCCAAGCTGCACTCCTTTCTGTGACCAGCCCATCCCTCGATGCTTTTCCACTGCCTGGCCCTGTCAATCAAAGCAGCCCTGATGTCACCGCGCTGTGTCCTGACTGTACAGCGTCAGGACGTAGTGCGTGTAGGCTGTGTGCCATCAGGTCGCAGCGCTGCAGGTAGAGCTTACTGGATCTCCCGAGTGGTGGCACCGTCCGGAGCAGTAGAGGTAAGTTCTTCTATTTATTTTGTGTCTGATCTGGGGTCTGATCTGGGGCCTAATGAGGATTGGGGGACTGATCTGAGGTCTGATTTGAGGTCTGATGAAGATTGGGGATTGGGGGTCCTCCACTAAAACCTAGTTGCGTCTTATGGTCAGGTGCTTCTTATGGAGCAAAAAAAATACAGTATATTTTTTCTATTTTTGTTTCTTTTCTTTAGTTTTATTGTATTGTAGAAATAAAAGCAACGGTGGATATACCCTTCCAATTTACATCAAGGATATATAGATTCATGCTCCTTTTACTGGCATTTTCAATGTAAATTTTGTGCAAATGTTACCTCCCTTTTTACCTTATATTTCTGGCTATTTTATTGCAGCACTTTCCGTTGAACAGTGTGCTCGGTTTATCGATGTTCATATTCTTTTCTTCACATTTGTATGGTCGATATATAGTTTTCAGATCTGTATAGTCCATAAAGCAAGTTTCTGGCTTCTATTAAAATCCAGCACAAAATCATTCCTCACTTTAACTGGATGATTGTGAAGTTTCGTCGTAATGTTACAGTCACAGAAGAGGAGGAAGCGTGTGCATTAAAAGCCTCACAGTTACAAGCTGTGAGATCCCCCACACCCCCCGCACATGGGTGATGTGACAGGATTGTTGTAGCGTTGTCATTCTCTCTTCAGCCACTGCTAAATTGTAACGTTTCTGCCATCGTTACACATTACCTTGCCGATTGTAGACCCTTTGTCTCAGTCTGTGCCAGATATGGTAGTGTTCAGGTCAAAGGCAGGCGCCTGTACTATTCTTTTACATCAAATAATAGAAAACAAAAACTATCTTGGAACGTTGTAACACCTTTCTTTAGTCAGGTTCAGACTCATTAGCTAATGTATGCACGCCCACTCAACATGCCTGACGTTGATGGTCCTAATAACATCTGGGTGGCAGATCACATCAAGAGAAAGGAGCTTTATAAAAGTGAAACCAAGGAAATAGGTGATTGTTGGCATACCTCTAGACTCAGTGACATAAGTCTTCTTTTTTAAAGACTGAATCGTAAAAAAAAACTCTTGATATTTAATCAAATCAATTGGTCTCTTCCAAAGCTGACCATAGAGTTAAGATCGGCCATAGATATGGGATGAAATTGTGCATAGGCACAGCTTAAAGCTGGTCATTGATGTAAGATAGACATTTCCATTGACTTCCTTTGTAAATGGCCATAGGCGTAAGATAAAACTGGACATGGACACAGGACAAACTCTCCTTAGACCTAAGTTGAAAGTGACCCAAGAGGTACAACAAAACTGTCCGTAGTTGTACGATAAAACTGACCCTAGAGGTAGGACAAAACTATCCATAGAATTAGGATGAAACTGGCCATAAACATCGGATAAAACTGACCCGAGACGTATGCTAAAACTTTCTATAGACGTAGGCCGGAACTGGCCATTAGATGTAAGATGAAATTGGCCAAACACATACAGTGTATTCAGAAAGTCTCCAGGCCCCTTCACTTTTTTCACATTTTGTTATGTTGCGGCCTTGTGCTAAAATAAACAAAATGTTCCTCATCATTCTGCACTCAGTACTCCATAATTAGAAAGTGAAAACAGAATGTTAGAAATCTTTGCTAATTTACTAAAATGGAAAAGTATCCAGACCCATTAATCAGGACTTTATTTGACCTTTGGCATCGATTACAACTCCCAGTCTTCGTGGGTATGATGCCGCAAGGTTTACACACCTGGATTTGGGGATTTTCTGCCATTCTTCTCCACAGATCTTCTCAAGCTCTGTCAGGTTGGATGGGGACCGTCAGTGGACAATTGTTTTTTGGGTCTCTCCAGAGATGTTCCATTGGGTTCCAGTCAGGACATGGCTGGGCCACTCATGGACATTCACAGAGTTGTCCCTAAGCCACTCCTATGTTGTCTTGGCATTTGGTTCCTAGTCACCATTTTTACCAAGGCCCTTTTCTTCCTGATTACCTTGGTGGGATGGCAGCTCTTGGAAGAGTCCTAGTTTTTCCTAACTTCTTCCATTTAAGAATTATAGAGGCATCTGTGCTCTTGGGGACTTCCAGAGCAGCAGATTTTTTTTGGTCCTTTTGCAAATCTATGCCTCTACGCAATCCTGTCTCTGAGCTCTACAGGAAGTTCTTTCCTCCATGCCTTGTTATTTGCTCTGATATGCACTGTAAGCTGAGATATTTTGTATAGAGAGGTCTGTGTCTTTCCAAATCATGTTAAATCAACTGAATTTACCACAAGTGACTCCAATCAAGGTGTAGAAACATCTCACTGATGATCAAGAGAAATGGGAGGTCACCAGAACTAAACTTCAAGTGTCATAGCAAAGAGTCTGAATACTGGTGCTGGTTTGAAAAATGTAGAATATGTTTTGTGAATCAGCCCCTTTAAGATTGTTTTTAAAATTTATTCTAGGCCTGGTAAATTTTTTAATTATTTTTTTACTTTAACAATATTTTGCAGAATCAGAGAGTGAATAAGGTTAGAAGACTCATTTTTAGATTTTATTTTGGTTTTGTTTCATTTTGGTTTACCAGTTTCATACCTTGAGGAGAGGACCTTAATGAAATCTCTGAAAGCAAGTCATGGGGCTAAGATGAAACTTATAGGGAAACAGGCAAAGGGCCACTTGGGGGGTCATTTATTAAGACCAGCGTTTTAGGCCCCGCTCTTATTAACCTAATGCACTGGCGGTGGATCCGCCAAAGTTATGAATTGGTGTCGGCCTCTACATAGCTTCAGCTCCTCCACCGCCAGTCAGATTGTAAGCCATATTCCATGCTGGTTTAAATTTAGACCATTTTCTATGCCTAAAACAGGCGTAGAAAAGGATAAATGAGATGGGCTTGCCGGACCTGACCACACCATGTCCCCTTTTTTAGATTTGGTGTGAGCAGGGAAAAGTTGCAGATTGCGGCGCAAATAACTTTTATGCCGCAAACTACATATGCTGGCGTATATCTGATAATAAATTACCCCCTTGGTGTTTACCTTTCAGAAATGTGACCAGCACCCAGGGGCAGTATAACATGCGTCCATTATATGTAAGTTACTTTGTATGGAACTGCCACAACCGTATCTTTAGCAGGCTATCTGCAGAAGATATCCCACTGACATCAACATTAGGCGAGACATCTTCCTCCTTTCAGACCCCCTCAGTGTTGCTGGCACCACCAGGATGTAATTATTCCTCGCTGAAGGAGAAATAAGAAGGACTGGTTAATGGTAGAGATTTCAAAAATGCTGAAAGAACTCATTCTGCAATAATGAGTGATTCTGATTTCTAGAATTGTCTAATATAATTAACATTTTCACCAGTTGGGGTCCTTTGTTGGTCGAAATTTTGAAATTTGAAGGGATGTTCCATCTCCAGCAGTCCTTCGTTGTAGAGAACAATGGGCCTTATATTTCTTGTTTTGTTCTTTTGTTACTTTTGTTTTGTTTGATTTTTTACAAACTATTGTTGTTTTTTCAGTTTTATAAAAATCATGAGAAAGTGGATAGTAAAGAAGGACAAGGTAAAGAGAGAGAGGAGTGATAAATGGGATGGCAAGTTGTGGGCCATGATGTTATTTTGGGGGGGAATAGTCCCAAAGAGCCTGGCATGGTCAGAAAAGGTCTAGTTAAAGGGCAGTCTTTTTAAGACGGAGAATCTGTTCAATGGTATCACTCCCAGCACTGGGGCCTGAAGTCTCTAATGCACCCTGAATTGATAGGTACTTCTCTATACCAGGGGTACTCAAGTACTTTTTGTAAGGGTCCACAGATGAAGGTCCGAGCTTCAAAACAAAAAATATATAAGGAGGGACAACACCATTGGCGTGTAGCGCTGCATTATTTTATTTTTTTACATTGTACCCCCTTCAAAGTAATAATGCCCATTGTGCCCCCTAATAGTAATTATGCCCCCTTCACAGTATTAATGCCCATTGTGCCCCCTTCACAGAAATCATGCCCATTGTGCCCCTTCACAGTAATAATGCCCTCTGTGCCCCCTCCATAGTAGAAATCCCTATTGTGCCCCCTTAATAGTAATTCCCTTGGTGTTAGTAATGCCTATTGTACCCCCTTCAAAGTAATAATGCCCATTGTGCCCCCTTAATAGTAATAATGCCTATTGTGCCCCCTTAATAGTAGTAATGCCCACTGTGCCCCTTCACAGTAATAATGCCCATTGTGCCCCTTCACAGTAATAATGCCCATTGTGCCCCTTAACAGTAATAATGCCCTCTGTGCCCCCTCCATAGTAGAAATCCCCATTGTGGCCCCTTAGTAGTAATACCCACTGTGCTAGTAATGCCCATTGTACCCCCTTCACAGTAATAATGCCCACTGTGCACTGTGCCCCCTTCAGAGTAGAAATGCCCATTGTGCCCCATTCACATTAGCAATGCCCATTGTGCCCCCTCCAGAGTAAAAAATGCCCATTGTGCCCCCTCCAGAGTAGAAATGCCCGTTGTGCCCCCTCCATAGTAGAAATGCCCATTGTGCCCCGTCCAGAGTAGAAATGCCCATTGTGCCCCCCAGAGTAGAAATGCCCATTGTGCCTCCCAGAGTAGAAATGCCCATTGTGCTCTCTTCACATTAGCAATGCCCATTGTGCCCCCTCCAGGGTAGAAATGCCCATTTTGCCCCCTCTGTGTTAAAAAACAAAACAAAAATAAAACACAGTACCTACTCACCATGTCCTGTTCCTGAAGCTCACAGTCCTCTCTCCCCTGTGAAGCACTGTGTGGACGGAGCTTATGCATTTTTCGGACTGCAGGCTCCACCCACACAAGCTGGCCGTGCGATCTGTGCCTGCAGGCTGAATGGGGGAGCAGGAAGACGTCTTCCTGCTTCACCATTCAGAGAGCCGCCGGCCTGAAGGAGGGGAGGAGCGCGGGGAGTAGAGCGGTGACTGACAGGACCGCAGCTCCCTGCATTCCAGCAATGAGCGCTTCCATCTGTATTGATGGAAGCGCTCATTGCTTCTGGACTGTGGCACCCCCTGACAGCTGGCACCCAGGTACACAGGTGCATGCAGGAGTCCGGACAGCTGGCAACCGAATCCGGACCGCGGTCCGCCAGTTGAGTACCCCTGCTCTATACCATGCAGTTGCAAAAATAAGGGCTTATGGACATGGCCATTGTTGGTCCTTTGTGCACCATATTATGGATGCAGTCCACATATTGTAGGCACAGGCCAACAACAGCCGTGGGCATGAGGCCTAAAGGTTAATGGGACTGTATTTAAGAAGTTGGGATGAAGGAAAATTTTTAAGGAGGGGGCAAAGGAAGAGAAGAGATGTAAACCTAGGTGTAGGTCATGCATGCTATGGGAGAAAGGGGCTGCATGCGCAAATAAAAAGAATATATAATGTATCATTTAGATACCATTCTGTATACTCTGCATCAACCCTACTGCTTATCTATTTTATTGTCATGATGTGATTGACCCCACTCATCAAAAACAGGCAGAAATCACCATAGAATGAGACGATACCGTGTCCTTTTAAAGCCATCTTGGCCAGGTGCTGCCATAAATACCAGTCCCTCAAATCGTGTGAAATATTAAGTCCCTGCAACCTTCCTGCTGCAGCCGCGTGTTGCCTAATGATAGGAAAGACAAGTGTTTTCCTTATTCAAAATTAAACCGATGGTCTGAAAAACAGTTTTTATGTGCAATTAATAAAAATCTATAAATTATTAATCCCGAAGAAACACATCAATAATGGATTGGAAGCTGTAAGCACACATCAGGGACTGGGAAGCAATTTTAGCAGTAAGTGCCTGTCTGCCTTGCTTGCCTAGCACCCTGGCTAAGCAGCAGGTCCCAGCTCCCAACATTTTTATCTGTAGAGTGCCAGATGATTTTTCCACTCTGGCCATTGCTCTGAAATCTGTGTAATTGCCAGGAACTCAGCAATGATATAGCTTCTTTTATAACTTTAAAGGGGTTGTCCGGGTTCAGAGCTGAACCCGGACATACCCTTATTTTCCCCCGGCAGCCCTCCTGATGCTAGCATCGAAGAATCTCATGCTCCTATGCGCTCCCTTGCCCTGCGCTAGATCGCGCAGGGCACGGGCTCTTTTGTTTGCAACAACACACTGCCAGGCGGAAGCTTCCGCCCGGCAGTGTGTTCGGCGAGGTCACCGGCTCAGATAGGCGTGCTTTAGCGCTGTGTCCTGCCCGCATCCATCTGCAAATTATAGAACATGTCCTATTCTTGTCCGTTTTGCAGACAAGAATAGTCATTTCTAGTATTAAATCGCGGAATGCACACGGCCGATATCCATATTTTGAGGATCTGTGGTTTGCTGTCCGCAAAACCTATACAGTTGTGTGCCTAAGGCTGTTTGACCATCTTCCCCCATTAAAATGTATTCTAAAATGAAAATAAAAACTTTGAAGGGGTCATTCGTCCTCTATATATGAATAAGCTATCCTTCAGATTGGTCATCAGTATCAGATTGGTGGGCACCCCCATGATCTACCAATTTCATCATCTGGCGGAACCGGAAACTATAGTGGACGGAGCCAGTAGCAGACAGCTCCATACACTGCGTAGTGGCCGTGCCGGGGTATTTCAGCTTAGCTCCCATTCACGGTATGATTTTTGGCACCTGCTTAGAACAGACACACCATACAGCAGCACATAAACTTCTGTATCTCCACAGTACAGAGCTATAGGGACCGTACAGATATATTTTTCATCTGCATTTAATGTTCTTATGACTGTGTTCTTCATCTAGATTTTACATGTTTGCCTATATCTTTTCACCTTTTTGCCTTTTTACATATACTGTTTAGCATATTTTCCATGATTTTTTTAATATGTATATGGTTTTGCCCTCTTTTACGTTGCATTTCGACATAAAGATTCCACTGAAACCACTGGATTATAGGCACCTATGTTGTTATAATGACTTCCAGTGCATTACATGTTAAGGGCCATTATAAGCCGTGTTTTGTCTTGTTTGCTTTTTGTTATTTTTGGAGTCACTCTGTACATTAGGAGAGTAAGAGTCTCTCTCGCTCTTTTTTTCATGCCCTGGATTCCACTCGCACACGAGGCGGCAGATTGTGTGTTGTTTTATAGTCTAGATTTATTTCTGGCTATTTCTCTGCTCATTGATAAGACACGGATTTATCCCACAAACATTAATTACGTCCTCCTCACTGTGTACTTTGTTTTGCTTGTTTTACAGAATAAAGCAATTATTGCACGTGTGAGAAACTTGTCAGATACGGTAGTTGGCCTTGAATCATTTATCGGCTCGGAGAGGGAATCCAATCCATTATACAAAGACTATCATGGTGAGTTCAATTGTCCACAGACCTGGTGAGCGGCGGAGAAGCTTCTGTGGGCTACGTTAATGCTAACTTCATGGCCCTTTTTCATTTCCTATGGCGCGTGTCTGGGGTATCCTTGGACAGAGGCAAATGTCAGAATCGAAATCCTAAACATCACTTCAAGCAGCACGTAAAGTCAATGTACTAGAAACAGAACTTATCCTAGTAGGAATGAAGGCGTGGAGAATTGGAGAGCATCTCTTGCTTTGTTGGCTGTAGACCAAAAAGTCATAGTAGCACTGAACACCAGTTTACACCAGTCTAGTTTTCTGTGAGTGTAACTGATCTTTATCTTCAGATCTTGGCTCGTCACCACCAATCCAAAGTTGCTGTCTACCCTAGAGCTCAGACTGGCCAAAGACGTTCAGTTACGTGTAATTCAGCTGATGCTTTGTCTTTGGTTCTGATAGTTGACAATAGTGGAGAAAAGTCTATTCATTTAGCTAAAAAAAAAAAAATTTGACAAGCTTTAGATTTTTTTTTTCTTGTTCTCTGTTCATTTTCACTACTATGGTAGCATTTCATACCAATCTGGTTAGTGGAACTGAGTTTTGTTTTAAGCAAAAAATATTCAAACCGGTACAATCCTGGCCATACACACTAGATAGACGATGGTTGACCAGCAGTTGGACAAGCAATCAAATGGTAAACGGTTGTTTTGCAGATGTAGCCATACACATTTTATTCCATATTGGCCTGTATGATTGTCCAGATTGGCCACACATGTTCATTGAAACCGGGGCAATGAACGAAAGATCTACTGGTCCTACTGGAGGAAAATTTCAAGCACAGCCAACTTCTATTCAGACGATGGTGGTCTGTCATCACTCGGCTAAAACTTCACCTGACAAACAATCATTTTGGTTGAAATCGTCCATTTTCATTAACTTAAAGGGACTCTGTCACCACTTTCTAACCCCCCCTTTTCAAAGTATTGTTATCTGCATGGCGCCCCTGTGATTATAAATGTGTTGTTAGAAGTTAAATTCGCCGTCTCCTTTTGATAAAAAGAGCTTTTATCTAACCTGTCAATCTTCTTGATAAGGTGCCCAGGGCGTTTCTTTTCGTCTCAATCTGCCGCCCGCCGCCGCCACCGTTGGTGCCCAGCTCCTCCCCTCATGCTTTCAGCGCCGCCTGAATGTAATCAAATACGCCTCCGGCTCTCTCTCAGTGCCCCCTCCTCCTTTTCAAAGATCCCGCGCGTGCGCACAGGGCTGTGCCTGATGCGCCCGTGCGGACATTTACAATCAGCCTCATTGAGCGAAGTGCGCATGCGCGCACTTCGCTCAACCTCCTCATCAGACGAGCACTGCAGCCAGCCGGCTGCAGTGCTCGTCTGATGAGGAGGTTGAGCGAAGTGCGCGCATGCGCACTTCGCTCAATGAGGCTGATTGTAAATGTCCGCACGGGCGCATCAGGCACAGCCCTGTGCGCACGCGCGGGATCTTTGAAAAGGAGGAGGGGGCACTGAGAGAGAGCCGGAGGCGTATTTGATTACATTCAGGCGGCGCTGAAAGCATGAGGGGAGGAGCTGGGCACCAACGGTGGCGGCGGCGGGCGGCAGATTGAGACGAAAAGAAACGCCCTGGGCACCTTATCAAGAAGATTGACAGGTTAGATAAAAGCTCTTTTTATCAAAAGGAGACGGCGAATTTAACTTCTAACAACACATTTATAATCACAGGGGCGCCATGCAGATAACAATACTTTGAAAAGGGGGGGTTAGAAAGTGGTGACAGAGTCCCTTTAAAACTAACATTGAGTTCACACTTCCGTTTATTTTGATCAGTTTTTTCCATCAGTTATTGTGAGCCAAAACCAGGTCTGGGTCAAAAACACAGAACAGGTGCAGATCTTTCCAATATACCTTACTGATCAAATAACTGAAGTGTGAACTCAGTTTAATATGTATGGCCACCTTAAGTCTTTGTACCCACGTCCAACCCTAAGCTAAAGCTTACCTACACATGAGTTGGCTTTCAGACAAATATTCCATTGGTTGACCACTGTCTCCATCTATCTAACATGACCAATACTTATTTCCTTCAACATCTGCCATTGATGGACTGTAAAGGTTCAGAAACACAAATGCAAGACTGTTCCTTGGAGCTGCCTGCGCTGGAAGAGCACTAAACCTGAGTTGATGCTTGAAGGTTTTTTGAAGGTTTTAAAAGTTTTTATCGAAGTAGAAGACTCACTATGTTTTAGAATCAGCTGATAAGACTTAAAAAAAAATCTAGCATAGCCTAATAGAGGTTTCTTCCACGTATGAGCAGCACCAAGGAACAGTTCTTAGTTTCTGGTCTTTTGACCCCGGACATCAGATGACACAGGACCAACTCCAGGCTGGGGTTTGCTTGTAACTATATGCCACATAGGATGCAGGGTTGCCAACCGTTCAAAAATTTCTGGACAGTCCGTTAAAATCGGTGTGTCCGTGATTTTTTTGAGGCTGGTGGTACCTGACTAGATTAATTTGGTGGTACAGCTCACAGTAAATGCTGGTAACGAGTTTATATCAGTATAATGAGCTGTAAACCTGTATAACTTATAATCTTTATAATTCATCATGGTTTTTAAATTTGTCCATAAAAAATGTTGGCTGTCTGTAATTTTGGGATAAGTTGTCCAGATAAAAGAAAAATTCTGGTTGGCCCCCCTGATAGGATGATGACAACATCCCTAGGTTAGCATAATAAGTGATTATTATATTATTTTTTTACTACCTATTGTTATCAAGGAGACACCATGTGCGCACCTTTTTAGCTCTTCACTTATAGAATATAGGTGGCACTTTTGGCAGACTTTAATCTCTGCATCTGATGATCAAGATGTTCCCCACAGTCTCACTACTCAATTTATTCACAGAATACAGGCTGCTATAAACCTCTGCACCTTTTTTATCCGCTGCTTTGTATCTTCTGCTGACAGTACCTGTATGACAACTGGGAGGGAGGAGATCTGATTTCCCTGCCACTTATTCCCCAAATTGTTATCTCTTACCTGTGCGAGGACCAGGTTGCAATATTTTAAGGATGATACAGTGCAAATTTGCTCCAGTGTGAAGCTATGTCAAAGGCGAACATCAACCTTAAATCGGGCAGGGTAAAACTTGTCTTAAATCTAATAAACAAAACAAAATTTTGGGGCGAATGATTTTGAGCTATTATTGGGGTGTCCATTGATGAAGCTTGCTGGTGCCTAGACAATTACAGGCACCATGAATGGATTTCTCCTATAATTACCAAAGAGGTTTCTAGAATAAATCTTGTCCACATTTCCTGCTTGTTAATCTTTAGAGATGCCCCCCCCCCTCCCCTTTAAGTAAAGTGCATTAAAGCACCAAAAAGGGAACACGGAATTTCCTTGCATGTTGTCAAGTCAGATTAGCAAGGCACGTCTCAAGCAGATGTACATCTCAATAGGCTGGCTTTGGGGAATTCATAGGCTGAGGAGGCTTGGCAGTCATCTGACCAGCCAGTCGAAGTTGTCATGAAATCAATAGTTTTAAACTGGGAAGCTCTGTAGTCAGAGATTGGGGGAAGCATTTAATATAGCTGCTGATGCTCAATTATTTATAGGGTTACTAGAAGAAAAATTACAGAGAGGTTCTAGCCGAGGAGGGTAAAAGACAACGGATGTGGTGCCTGGTCTCTTGTGCTGCTATGTGCTCTTCACCGACTGTACTGATCAAGAATAGAAATAAATTAAAGGGGTTGTGCAAGAATGGGGTTGGTAACCCCCCCCACACACACACTTGGCTGGACCTGTAATGGAAAGATTACTAACCTGCTTCCCTGCGCTGGCTCCCCGCTCCTTCTCCTCCCGGCCTACGATGCTCCGCTGGGCTCCTTCGATGTCCATATCTGACTAGACGTCACCGCAGCCAATCACAGACTAGATCCCCTTACATCATGACAAATGGTCACATAATGCAAGGGGATCCGGTCTCCGCCATGGCCAGTGATTGGCTGCGGCAATGTCAAACAGGATGTTGACATTGAGGAGTCCAGTGGAGCATCGCCAGCCTGGAGGAGAAGGAGCGGGGAACCAGCGCTGGGAAGCAGGTAAGTAATGTTCTCTTTACAGGTCCAGCCAAGTGCGGGAGGGGCTGGCATTCTTGCACAACCCCTTTAAGGTTACCATCGATTATAAAACCCACTTATGCCTTACAGTGGAGTTATCTTTTCAGATTATGCTCACATGCTACAGTACTACTTGAAACTGTGATTGGAACAGCAACATTTTTTGCTTTTTTAGAATTTATTTAACAAAAATGTTATGTTTAAAAATGTTCAAGAGGACCTCATCATGGGAACATATTATTTTAAGGGGTTCTCCGGGACTGTTAAGATTGGTGGGCTCCTTAGGACCATCATCCATCTCAGATCGGTGGGGTCAAGCGCTCAGCACCCCTTCCAGTTGACTGAAGGGGCTGTGGTGCTTTAGCGAGGGCCATGTCCCTTCATTGTTTACTAGTCCCAGTTCCATACTTTTCGTAGTTAGAAAGGTATTGTTATGTCTGATTTTAATTTTTTACATTAATCATGGCATTCGAGAGTATTGCCAACCTGGCCTCCATAGAAAATGGCACCTTATTTATTATAAGTAGGAATAAATGGAAATGTAATGTCTATCTGATTTTTTTATTTATTTACATACTACATTTTGATGCATTTTATATATTAGCTGTGTTTTCTCTTATAATGTCCCTTTATACATTTGCATAACCTCAGCCGCGTCCTCTTTAATATTTTCTGCTTGCCCTGTAAAATGAATTCATATTGCTTCTCCTGTGACAGATATGTGGCCGCTCTCCAGAAATGTTTTTTTTTTTTTTTTCTGTGGTCTACTAAGCTTTTATTCCCCAAACAAAATACAATATGTCTACCAACCAATAATTTTTTGTTTAACGGAGAAGCTGAAGATATTTGACTCTTTGCCAATTTCCAGATCTGGCAATCCCAGTCCAGTTGTGTAAAAATAAAGGCAAGCGTTGGGTGAATGGGGAGAGGGAAGAAAAGATAAAGGTGGGATTTCAAGGATGTATTATTCGCCAGCAACCTCCTAAAATTTTCCTACTGTTCTATCCACCTGAATGTGGTGACAGTCCAGCATGTGTCCTACTGCTGCTGAGTACGGCACGGCTATCTCCGTGAATGGAGCGGCAGCGGGCATGCTCGACCGTCACTCCATTCAAACTCCTCATTACGGTGGTCATACAGTTAGCAGAGACAGGGGACACAGGGACCCCCTTGTAGTGATCAGTGGGGGTCTCGGTAATAGGGCCCTCCATGAGCAAACATTTCTAACCTGTCCTGCAGATATTTGATAAAATGTTTGCTTCTGAAGCCTTTGTCGTGCAAGCACGACCACCGCTTCTAGATTGCAGGGTGGTGGTAACCATGAAAATGAGCAATGTATAATGTGATGGAAAAATGAATCCAGCCAGCAAAGGAGGCAATATAGACAATCACAATACATTAGTAAGTGCCTGGTATTAACTTTATCTACATGATAAATGCCATCTGCTGAAGTGACACAAGCCCTTTAATGGTAGAAACCGTGTTCTTGGTTGACACCATGGCGGGACACTAATGAACTACACAACTTCCTTTTTCATGGCTTTTGTGACCATAAAGGGGATGAGACTGTTGATAGTACTATATGGTTAGGACTATAATAAACACCTCAGCCACTGCATACCACTAGTTTGAAGAAGATTGTGTTAATTAGTTCTTGTTTTTTTTTCTACAAGAGGTTCTGCAACAGTGGAGCCATGCTCCATGAGAAATAATGTTCACTGTAAATTATTAATCATAAGTCCTATATTTTAACCTTAACCCCTTAAAGGGTTGTCCCACGAAAAATATTTAACAGTTTTTAAACCAGCACCTGGATCTAAATACTTTTGTAACATAAAATGTATCTGTATAGCGCCAACTGCTGTTTGCTTTTTTCTTATTTCTTATGTCCTGCTTACTGAGATGGCCGCACATGCTCAGTTTCATCTTTCAGCTGACTCCTGAGCTGTGATAGGGGGAGCTGAGACACGCCTCCTGAGCTGCAATAGGGAGAGCATGGACACGCCCACCTGAGCTGCATCAGAATGGACACTCCCCCGGAGCTGCCAGCTTGGTATCAATCTAGCAGAGCAATGAATGGGGAGATCTCTGGATCCATGGGAGGTACAGGACTGGTTCTGTGATTTTCATTTTTTACATCAGTCATGGGAGAACCCCTTTAAAGAGATTATCTCTTGATGCAAATGAAAATCAGACAAAAAAACATTTATGTACCTCACATAGACCTAAAGCGCCAAATTTTCATTGCTCCTATAGCTCTGCTTCGGTGCAAAAGCACTGGCGTGGACGGTCAATGAAGTATCAAATGACCTTCTTTATTTTCACAGATGAGCACATATACACTGCTCAAAAAAATAAAGGGAACACAAAAATAACACATCCTAGATCTGAGTTAATTAAATATTCTTCTAAAATACTTGGTTCTTTACATAGTTGAATGTGCTGACAACAAAATCACACAAAAATAAAAAAATGGAAATCAAATTTTTTAACCCATGGAGGTCTGGATTTGGAGTCACACTCAAAATTAAAGTGGAAAAACACACTACAGGCTGATCCAACTTTGATGTAATGTCCTTAAAACAAGTCAAAATGAGGCTCAGTAGTGTGTGTGGCCTCCACGTGCCTGTATGACCTCCCTACAACGCCTGTGCATGCTCCTGATGAGGTGGTGGACGGTCTCCTGAGGGATCTCCTCCCAGACCTGGACTAAAGCATCTGCCAACTCCTGGACAGTCTGTGGTGCAACGTGATGTTGGTGGATAGAGCGAGACATGATGTCCCAGATGTGCTCAATTGGATTCAGGTCTGGGGAACGGGCGGGCCAGTCCATAGCATCAATGCCTTCGTCTTGCAGGAACTGCTGACACACTCCAGCCACATGAGGTCTAGCATTGTCTTGCATTAGGAGGAACCCAGAGCCAACCGCACCAGCATATGGTCTCACAAGGGGTCTGAGGATCTCATCTCGGTACCTAATGGCAGTCAGGCTACCTCTGGCGAGCACATGGAGGGCTGTGCGGCCCTCCAAAGAAATGCCACCCCACACCATTACTGACCCAATGCCAAACCGGTCATGCTGGAGGATGTTGCAGGCAGCAGAACGTTCTCCACGGCGTCTCCAGACTCTGTCACGTCTGTCACATGTGCTCAGTGTGAACCTGCTTTCATCTGTGAAGAGCACAGGGCGCCAGTGGCGAATTTGCCAATCTTGGTGTTCTCTGGCAAATGCCAAACGTCCTGCACGGTGTTGGGCTGTAAGCACAACCCCCACCTGTGGAAGTCGGGCCCTCATATCACCCTCATGGAGTCTGTTTCTGACCGTTTGAGCAGACACATGCACATTTGTGGCCTGCTGGAGGTCATTTTGCAGGGCTCTGGCAGTGCTCCTCCTGTTCCTCCTTGCACAAAGGCGGAGGTAGCGGTCCTGCTGCTGGGTTGTTGCCCTCCTACGGCCTCCTCCACGTCTCCTGATGTACTGGCCTGTCTCCTGGTAGCGCCTCCATGCTCTGGACACTACGCTGACAGACACAGCAAACCTTCTTGCCACAGCTCGCATTGATGTACTGGATAAGCTGCACTACCTGAGCCACTTGTGTGGGTTGTAGACTCCGTCTCATGCTACCACTAGAGTGAAAGCACCGCCAGCATTCAAAAGTGACCAAAACATCAGCCAGGAAGCATAGGAACTGAGAAGTGGTCTGTGTTCACCACCTGCAGAACCACTCCTTTATTGGGGGTGTCTTGCTAATTGCCTATAATTTCCACCTGTTGTCTATCCCATTTGCACAACAGCATGTGAAATTGATTGTCACTCAGTGTTGCTTCCTAAGTGGACAGTTTGATTTCATAGAAGTGTGATTGACTTGGAGTTACATTGTGTTGTTTAAGTGTTCCCTTTATTTTTTTGAGCAGTGTACATAAAATAACAACACGTTTTGAGAAATCTAAGGTCCCCATCATCAGGTTACAAGATCTGTAGTGTAAACAGTATACATGTGGGTTTTAAACCCTAAAAAAACGCATCTGTGTGCTGTCCCATAGAGGTGGGGCAGCCCGCCCTCATGTCCTTTCTGACGCAGCTCTCTCCCTATCACAGCTCAGGGGACATGTCCTTTCTGCTGCAGCTCTCTCCCTGTAACTGTCACTGCTTCTAACAAGATACAGCTGGTGGCAGTTGAAGCATGGAACTGAGCATGTGCGACCAAGTCAGAGATGTCACTCAGGTGGGAAAAGAACATGCAGCAGATGGCACTATACAGATAGATTTTACTGGCTATACAAAATTTTGAATTAAATGCAATTGCAAAAGTATTCAGAGCCAGGAGTAAAATAGAATATAATGTTTTTTTGTGGGACACCCCCTTTAAAGGGGTATTCAGCGATTTTGATACGGATAGGTCATCAGTATCTAATCAGTGGGGGTGTCACATCCAGGACCCCCGCCGATCAGCTGTTTGAGAAGGCACTGGCGCTCCTGTGAGCGCTGCAGCCTTTTCTGTTTTTACCAAGCACAGTGCCATACATTGTATAGTGGCTGTGATTGGTATCGCAGCTCAGCCTCATTCTCTTCAATTCCAAGCACATTTGCTATACAATGTACGGCACTGTGCTTGGTAAAAACGGAGAAGGCCGCGGCGCTCACAGAAGCGCCAGTGCCTTCTCAAACAGCTGATCAGCGGTGGTCCTGGGTGACAGGGCCCCTACCGATCAGATACTGATAACCTATCCTGAAAATCCCAGAAAACCCCTTTAAGGACATAAGGGGTCATTTATTAAGATCTGTGTTTTATATTATCTTTAATATTCTTTTTTTATTGTCACATTACACTTCATTTTTTTACTTTTTTTTCTTTAAATTCCCACTAGGCGGTTTGAACATGCGATCACATAACTTTTGATTATTAAGCAAGTGCCTGCAGCATGCCCCCTGAAATAGAAGATTCATACTTACCTGCTCCACCCCGCTCCTATCCTCCTCACTGTCACCGCTGTCTCCATCTTCCAGTCCCCGCATTGTTTACATCCAGTTTGGCATGGGTACAAGTCACACGCACCGCTGCAGCCAATGACTGGCTTCAGCAGTGACATGCTGCTTGTGGCCACATTGATCCTGAAGCCCGTCTTCCGGCTGGAGCGGTGCATGTTCAAAGGAAAATCCCAGCAGACGTGACTTGAATGCTCGTAGATTTGTATTCTCATATAACAATATGTCCCATAATAAAGGACGCGTTTCGGCTAAACTGCCTTTTTCAACAAGCGGTGCATGTGACCACACTGTGGGGACGGTGGAAGATGGAGAAAACAGATGCAGCCAGAAGGAGCGGAACGGTGTGGAGCAGGTAAGTACGAATCTTCTATTTCAGGGGGCAGCCTGCGGGCACTTGCTTAATAATCAATATTACCGAGAGAGTCCTAAGTCAGTCCTAAGGTGGCACGTCTGGGGGCTGTCCTGGTGCCATGACACGATTGCCTCACGGGGGGTGGGAGGGATACACGTTATGTCTAACCACTCAGGTGGCGTGGTCTTGGCATAAGAGGGGTTAATTGGCCCGGAGTCAGAGTTATGACCAATCCAGCCTGATGTAGGCGGGTGTCAACTGTGTATCTCAACCGTCATCGGCCGCATAAGGAGTGGGCTCAGCTCTTTAGCCCGTTCCATATTGTCCTCGTGTTCCTCCACTGTACAAAGGCTCAGAAAGCTGTTTGACAACCCCTTTAGAAATGGTTGCTATAGTGGTTGTCACTCAACCAGAAAGACATATACCTAAGAAACAGCTGCATCTGCCTGTCTGCATGTAGAGCCTATTCTCTCTATATTACGTCTCCGAAAATGTCTTTCTATACCTAATAGACAAAACAAACTCATCATTGCATAACTCAAACATCTACATTGACTAATCATAAACCCCTATAAAATATCTACAGTATTCCACAACAGGAATTTAACCTTGAGCGTTGCACTTCTGAATTATAATTTCCCCATTTAAAAAAAAAAAAAAAAAAGTTTTCAGAAGGGTTAACTTGTGTCCATCGCGAAGGCTGAAAGAAATGAATGGCAAACGGTTGTAATTCAGGGCGGTGCTCTCAGTTTGCATAAATTACTGCCATTATTACGGTTACAAATACTGTAGTCCCATGGTAACCTTGGTGAGAATCAGATTCCCTTCTAGACTTCTGGCTGCAGGCTGAAAATTGGATCACTTTTTCCTGATACGGTTAAAAAGCAAAAAAAAACTGTTTAAATATTCTTCCCACAATCGGAGGAAACTACAAGACAACTCCCCCCCCCCCCCCCCCCAAAAGTTGCACTAGTTTTTGTTTTTACTCGACAAATTTTTAGCTTTTTTTAATCCCTTTGTTTTATTTTGTATTATTAAATGTAGCAATGTATCCGTAGAAAGTTTTACATCTAGCAGCGGTCCGTTTTCGTCCTCAAAGCGGCGGCCCTTATCAGCCCTGGAAAATTACCCCTGGGCCGTTTAAGAAATTATTTTCAGCAGCACACACACAAAAAAAAAAAAAAAAGCCATCCAGCGTCCTTGTCAGAAGGGATCAGCATAAATTTCCACTGACAGAATGCCAGCCTGGCAGTCTACCTATGGCATTTGAAGCCCTGTATACAGGAAGGGAACATTGAACACACACTTTCTTGCTTTAAAAAATGTTTTAAAAAAAATCTGACGGAAAGAAGGGGAAGGGGGGGGGGGGGTCACAGTCTCCGACCGTTTACCTTCTAAAAATATCCATTTCTCACACCAGATAAAGCTGAACAGCAAGGTGTAAAATTAAATAGCCTTCATTAGAACTTCACTGGTTATCAGTAACCCAGAAAACCATGTTGTGTTGGCTGCTTACTGGTGCAGTTAATAAAATAAAGATCACTCCACAGAGCCGTGGGCAGCTTGGAAGGCGATAGCCGTATTTGCTTACTGTAAATACAAGCAGAAAATCGCACACAAATCTGCCGTAGCTTTGACAAGTCTTCAGAATCCCTCTTTACATCTGTACATCTGTACCAAAGTGCAATTAGTGTGCCTTGCACAAGGATTCCTCCATCTTATTCTGCTTCATTACTTGAGCATAATCACCCAGCTTGCTTGAGTGCTCTCGGTAGCAGGCTTCAGTCTAAATAGGGAAAGCAAGTGAATGTGTTCATATATACCAGGACTGTAATTTATTCATTCGAGGACAGTTGTTGTTTTTTTTTTTTCTCATTAATTTTGTCCCTGATTTTTAAATTTTTTTTTTATTTTTCCCCCCTGCCAAGGTTTATTTCTTGTTCACAAGATTCCTCGACTCAACAGTTTGATTTCTGAAGGGCCCGACACCAAGGACCTGGCTTTTAAGTTAAAAAGAAAGATGTTCAGCCTCGAGGTAAGGATGAAAAGTTTCCTTATTTATTTATTTATTTTTATTATTATACTGCTACTCAAAAAAAAAAAAAGAAATTAAAAATGGTGTATCCTGTTTATGTAAACGGAACGAAAAAAGTGGAGAATGCAAATATAGGTTTTGTTACCATATGCGGTTCGGTCCGCTCCAGCGCACAAACTCCTAATTATGCAGGACGTCTTAACTGTTTGTCATATCTCGGCAAATCTAAGCTGCACGTGATACCTCGAATTAAGAGAAAACACGATAAAGTCTTAAAAGATGCAGGGGAAAGTAGGCCAGAGGCTTAATTCAATAAAATTCTCTGTCTAATGATTAGTTATTTGCTTTAATTTGGAGAGATGGGACGAACTAAGGAGCCTTATATATTTATGTTGTTGGCAATTATCTCTTGATGTGTGCAACGCAAGAGGAAAAAATATTCATCTGCTATTTTGTCTTTTTTACTTTTTTATTTCTTTTTGAAAAAACTTTTTTTTTTTTCATTTATGAGCACACTCCCACCTTAAAAAAAATCCAAGTGATTTCTAAGGTACCAGCTCTTCTTTTTGATGTTTATAGGTGCAGTGTGGCTTATTCTTCCAACAATGCCATGTCATGACCCTCCACCCCACCCCACAATCCAGCATGCCCCTAATCTCCTTTGAAATGAAAAGGGTTTTAAGTAAGCCATTTGTCCTTAACCAATTGTCACTTGTAAATTAGCATATTTAGGCCACCCTCCAGATGATTGGCAATGAAGGCTGGCATGGCTTTGGTCTCTGGGACTTCACCCTTAAGTGACTATTTTGGCCCTTGCTTGACCCTGCTTCGTCTTTTGCTGGCCACTTCCAATGGACAACCTAAGGGTTCTCTTTCACTTTCTTACTCTTCACACTTGCAAGTGGGACCGTGCCATAAATCAGCCAGGAGGGTGCTAGCTATTGACAAATTAAGATGCCCTGAGTAATGCTTATCAGTCTGTTTTATTATCTGGTCTTATTGGGAGTAGTTAATAGTTAATCAGACAACCTGTCCTTCAAGCAGGTCATCTCAGTATGGGTGCTAGAGGGTCCTATAAAGGAGACACTCCCTTAGAAGCTACTTAAACCCTACTGAAACAAAGGCTCGCATTTTCTTTGTGACCACGGTTTCCTCAAGGACAAAGAGGAAGTGAGTTGATTTTCGTGTTTGTATTTTCGTTTTCTACTTTGATTTGTTAATGTTCTGGTAACATTTACATAGCAGCATAAAGAATTGTAGGACATGAAGACCTCAAGCTTTGGAAGTCATGGTCACAAGGACAGTAATGCGGTGTCCTACAAAGCTAAAGCTGGCCATATACATTAAAAAGCTGCTGGCCAAAAATTTGTTTGGGCCAAAGTTATATCTCGTGACCACGCCCCATACATATTCACATTCAGCCCCTGACAAGCAATACATGTGTCCATAATGGGGAGAAGGAAGAAAGCCATTGCCAGGCTCTTCTGAAGATGATGATGATTTTAAAAAAATGTAAAAACGTGAGCAAAGGAAAGTATTTCTTTAGTCCCCCGCTGCCAGTATGTAGGGACTATATAAACTGTTGAGAATTTTTCAAAAGTTTTTGGAAATTTCTCAAGACCAGGTTCTTTGTTGCTCAGTCCTCACCCACCCACATTGGCACTTTGACCTGAAACTTAATTGAGTCGTATGTGACAAGCCTAAAGAATGTATGAGCAGGATCAGAACATCTTTTTGCTGTTGGTTCTTTTCTCAAGCTTTTCCATTTCATTGTAGTCCAAAGAAGATGGACTTTAACACAGTCCACCTTAAATTCAATCTTTGCATTTTCTACCCAGAATAAAAAATGTTGTTGGGTAAAATAAGGTTAATGGATTTTGGGAGCATAGGAAGTGATCATCCTTGGTAAATTAGAGTCACTTACCAGATAAGATGCAGGTTGTTGAGCTAGAGCCAGAAGTAAATCCCACTGGAGGGAGAAGTAGAAGTCTTTCCTTTATATTTCCAATTTCCTTTGTAACGACTTCTGGCGTTGGCAGGAAAATCTACCTCTAAACCCTAACCCTCCCAAAAAAATCTCTGTGAACCTACCCTTATGTCACATTCTTCCTAACTAAGCTAAATGATAATCTGTATTATGTTTATCATGTTGATAATTGTGAGGGAAGAGATCTGCACAACATGGCACTAAAAGTGATAAAGTTGTTCACCTAGATCAACTGGATTCTCCCTATTGGCCATAGAGCTTGTTGATCATTTCTCACACCAGATGACAAAATGACCGACTCAGATGACCAATTATCAACTTAGTCCTTAGAGTCCCTTTGCTGAACTGTCACTTTTACATGGAGATGGCAAACTAATTTCACCATATTCAGTGATGCTTGTCGTTACTTTGAGGTAGTACTTGAAGTATGGGTTCCCTGAGTGTTGAACCTTTTTTTTAAGGCTTCCCTGAAGATCACTGGCAAATTTCACTTTTTAAAGGGAATCTATCACTACATACTTTGAAATTAAACATTCCCCATGTGCAGATCTGCACTTGTCAGCATATTTTAATGCTGTTGGTCCCATCTTCAGACGAGTTCCCAATCGGGAGAAATAAGCATTGTAAGTTGATACTAATGAGCCCCTAGGTGCAACAATGGCATTACCGTTGCCGTCTGCTCATCTTCTGTTCTGGCTGTGCCCACACCACTTTGACTGACAGGAACAGGCAGTCTAGACGTACACATGGTTGGCCTTTAGTTCTTGTGTTTGGCAAATTAGCAGTACATGGCTAGAGATTGCCAGGCAAATGAAGTTCTGCCCAGCAGTCTCCAACCATGTACAGTGCTTGCGCTGAATGCACTGCTGTGAGACTTCAGGGCCATGTGCGAGTTTGTCTAGACTGCCTGGCCCTCTCAGGCAAAGCAGTCGGGGCGCAGCCGGGTAAGAAGATGAGCGGTGCAATGGCAGTGCCCTTGTTGCACTTTGGGGTTCATTAGCATAAACTTAAATTGCTTATTTCTCCAGATTGGGGTTACATATGAAGATGGGGCCAACAGGATTAAAATATGCCTACAAGTGCATATCTGTTCACGGGGAATGCTTCATTTCACAGTATGTGGTGACCGCACAGGGAAACTTCCCAGGGGACCGCCTGAGCCCTACTCTCAGTGCCAGCCAGGTAAGTAATGATCTGACGCTCCCAGAGTAAATTAACATGACTCGGAGCGTCAAGTACTTATGTACCAGGCCAGTGACGGCAGGTGCACTACTGACATCCCGAGGCACCTGGAGTAGGAGAACAGAACGTGGCAGCTGGCACTTGCTACCACAGAGGGCCAGCTTCTGGGGAGATGTTTTTTGATGCCCTGTCTTACTTGGGTCTTCAGGGGTGGTATTTTATGACACAGTATGGTGTTGCTGGCCACACCTTCTTCTGTTGGCCCTGCCTTCTGTCAGTTTGGACCCGTCTACACCATGGCAGGCATTTTTTTTACTGATCCGCTGCTCCATTGCCCCGCTGTGCCCCCCTTTCCGCTTTTCCGCCCTGTAATGGTCATTTTTACCTAGACTGGATGTAGCTGTGTATATCCGTCACCGACTTCCACCACCATAGCTACCCTGAAAACAGCTGATCAGCAGGGGTGCAGGATGTTGGACCTTCGTCGATTATATATTGATGGCCTATCCTGAGGACAAGTCATCAACAGAATAATCCTGTTTATAAGGCCTCGGAGATTTTGAGGAATAGTGTAAGACAAAGGAAAGCATTCTCGAGGGAGAGAATAACAGCAAGAGTTTACTAAAGGGAAATATGCACATGTACATGCTACAGAAAGATTTTAATTGCTGCTTCATCTTGTCTTCTTGAATGGTTCACTGTCACCATAGCCACCACATTAATACTGTGCCACAGGAATGCCTCTGCTGTGCCTTCATAAAGCAAGTCCCATTGAAAGATCTTGGCTTTGATAGTGATCTTGCTTCAAGATCCTTTTTGTCTGGTGTTTTTTATTTTATCTCCAGTCAAGGTTTTGAGAATTTGTGTACAGAATACAATGTTTATTATTATGGATGGAGGTTTTTCAAGTCAAAGGTTGGCCAAGGACGTTAGTTTTTTCTGACCCTGTGACTGGGACACTTTATCTGATGGGACTGCCTACTGGACTCTTGCAAGCACAGAGCAGAGGACTTAAACTTGACTTCCTTGGACATGGAAGGAGCATGATCTTCACTCTAGCTATGTATAAACCTCTCTACTCCTCACCTACTTAGCACCCTTAGTAGTTTTGACTAGTCAAAGCCCCCTTTAATTTCTGTCATTAGAATACCCCTTTAAATAAGACAGACATGAGACCTTCCCAAATATTTAGTTTTGGTGGTAGATAGGAAAATGTGCACACATACTCAATAGAGAATATAATCTTAAAAAAAAAAAAGTCATAGTGAAGTTCGGCTGTCTAATCCTATTCCTTCCCCCTTTTGGAATCTTAATTAGAAGGAGATAAAAACCATCATTCGACTAAATTATTGTCTTGAATCTTGTAGCAAAATGCATAATCCGCAATTGGGCCAATTAGTAAAGCCCATGGTTAGCACTGCAGAGGCAGGCAACTTGATTAGATGTGACACCAGTCTAGTTCCCACTGTAGTTATGCCAGGTATGGTGGTCAGACTTCAAAGGGCTTGAGGCATCAGCAGGGCAAGGTTTGTAGGCCAGCTTAGGTCCGGTCGTTAATCTCCTCGCTAAAACCACAGCAGCCCTCGCACAAAACAAGCTTACACGACACAATCATGCGGTATTAAAGTTTGGGTTGAGTCATGCCAATTTGCCTTTGATTTTCTGATGATTGACTCAAAGATGGCTACATGACCAGACACATGCTAAAACTTCCCTGATTAGGTAACTTCTCCAAGTATGTCAAATATGTTAGAGATTTCCCAGCTAAATGATATGATAAATAGCACTCTGCTGAAACATTGCCGAAAGATCTCAGATATACAAAGCCAAATTTACATTGATCTTTGGACTTTTCAAAAAATTTCTGTATGACAAGTTATATAAGTTGGATCTTTTCTCAAAAATTTCGTAGATTAAGGTGTCCACTAAACAAGTAGGATTGTCGCAGGGTACTGAACTGTGTCTTAACTAATGGTCTTGCCAATGTTTGACTGGTCTTAATAAAATTTGAGAAGAAGAGAAAACTTCCCACTTGATGGACTGGTGTGTTTGTTTAGTGACATGTTATATTTTATTAACTGACTAGATGGTAAGGCAACTTTTTTCTCTCCTACGACTGTGGGACAGGGGGCAAAATACATTTACCCGTTTCCAAAACAAAAAAACGTTGATTTGACCTTCAGGAAATTCCTCTTCCCTCGTTTGCTGGTATCCCTCTGTTAACAACTTGAGCGTTGCTCCCCTACTCTAGTAACAGGCTCGTCAGCTATATTCATTAAATGTTCTTTCTCCAAAGTTCCCTAAGTACTAAATAAGTTTACAAAAATTTGGACTGTCTACAGGGAGTGCAGAATTATTAGGCAAGTTGTATTTTTGAGGATTAATTTTATTATTGAACAACAACCATGTTCTCAATGAACCCAAAAAACTCATTAATATCAAAGCTGAATATTTTTGGAAGTAGTTTTTAGTTTGTTTTTAGTTTTAGCTATTTTAGGGGGATATCTGTGTGTGCAGGTGACTATTACTGTGCATCATTATTAGGCAACTTAACAAAAAACAAATATATACCCATTTCAATTATTTATTTTTACCAGTGAAACCAATATAACATCTCAACATTCACAAATATACATTTCTGACATTCAAAAACAAAACAAAAACAAATCAGTGACCAATATAGCCACCTTTCTTTGCAAGGACACTCAAAAGCCTGCCATCCATGGATTCTGTCAGTGTTTTGATCTGTTCACCATCAACATTGCGTGCAGCAGCAACCACAGCCTCCCAGACACTGTTCAGAGAGGTGTACTGTTTTCCCTCCTTGTAAATCTCACATTTGATGATGGACCACAGGTTCTCAATGGGGTTCAGATCAGGTGAACAAGGAGGCCATGTCATTAGATTTTCTTCTTTTATACCCTTTCTTGCCAGACACGCTGTGGAGTACTTGGACGCGTGTGATGGAGCATTGTCCTGCATGAAAATCATGTTTTTCTTGAAGGATGCAGACTTCTTCCTGTACCACTGCTTGAAGAAGGTGTCTTCCAGAAACTGGCAGTAGGACTGGGAGTTGAGCTTGACTCCATCCTCAACCCAAAAAGGCCCCACAAGCTCATCTTTGATGATACCAGCCCAAACCAGTACTCCACCTCCACCTTGCTGGCGTCTGAGTCAGACTGGAGCTCTCTGCCCTTTACCAATCCAGCCACGGGCCCATCCATCTGGCCCATCAAGACTCACTCTCATTTCATCAGTCCATAAAACCTTAGAAAAATCAGTCTTGAGATATTTCTTGGCCCAGTCTTGACGTTTCAGCTTGTGTGTCTTGTTCAGTGGTGGTCGTCTTTCAGCCTTTCTTACCTTGGCCATGTCTCTGAGTATTGCACACCTTGTGCTTTTGGGCACTCCAGTGATGTTGCAGCTCTGAAATATGGCCAAACTGGTGGCAAGTGGCATCTTGGCCGCTGCACGCTTGACTTTTCTCAGTTCATGGGCAGTTATTTTGCGCCTTGGTTTTTCCACACGCTTCTTGCGACCCTGTTGACTATTTTGAATGAAACGCTTGATTGTTCGATGATCACGCTTCAGAAGCTTTGCAATTTTAAGAGTGCTGCATCCCTCTGCAAGATATCTCACTATTTTTGACTTTTCTGAGCCTGTCAAGTCCTTCTTTTGACCCATTTTGCCAAAGGAAAGGAAGTTGCCTAATAATTATGCACACCTAATATAGGGTGTTGATGTCATTAGACCACACCCCTTCTCATTACAGAGATGCACATCACCTAATATGCTTAATTGGTAGTAGGCTTTCGAGCCTATACAGCTTGGAGTAAGACAACATGCATAAAGAGGATGATGTGGTCAAAATACTCATTTGCCTAATAATTCTGCACGCAGTGTATATATATATTGAAATCTTGGCTCCATGCTTTAAATTGATTATACTGCTTACAAGGGTTCTTCTAAGATTATGGTTGTTTTTACCTAGACACTGGAGCTTGAGGTGCCTGTTAAAAACTCATACTCATACTGACTTCAGCAGCGCTGTGTCCCCAAATGTCATGTTCCACTTGGTAACACCTTATTACTAAGGCCAGTCATTGGCTGCAGCGGCACACATGACCCCTTCCGTACTTGGGCCGGTAGTAAACTGCCTGGTTACTAGAAGATCACCAAACCGAGCAAGGGCACCGGGAATCCGATGAGTATGACTTTTTTCAACGGCTAGGTAAAAATGACCATAATTCAGGAAAATCTCTAAGGACAGATACAACAGAGGGGAGCATATGTCATGGGAATACATGCATAGCTTTCTGTTCGCTGTCCACATCTACGATTCTGTTTCATGATCAAGACCTGCTCTCATGGACCAAATTGGCATATAAATACAAAATGTGGTCCTTTTTTTTTTTTCTTTTTTTTTTAACATTATTAGCATCCTTTTATGTCAAACTGATCTTAATACAATATTATATATATGTTATTTTAAGTCTGTGTCGTTCCGTGGATAGCTGTGCAAAAGTACATAGCATTTTATTGATGTTAAATGTCTTCTTTTTAATGCTGTAAGATGTATGTTTTAACATATATATTTTTTTATATATTTTGTAAGTATCCATCTGATAGTCTAGTGACAGCGACATGTCTGAATGATAGAGGAAGCCCCAGGCAGCTCTGCTGTTTTTCCAAATGGGCTGATACCGCCATCTTGTTGACTTTCCCTTGGGCCAAGTACACTTGTTTATGTTCCTGGTTTTTCCTCATCTTTTCTGGCGTTCAAGCCATACATTAGATACTTTAATTAGGTGTTTTGTAATGTGTTGCTATTTATTCTCATTCTGATGAAAGCGTTTAACTCTTTATTCATAACATGTATTACGTGTGAATATTTCCTGGCTGGGATGAGGGTAATGTTGCCCATTCTATTTGCCTTTAGATTTCTATATCTTGATATTTGTAAATTTGATAGCGGACCAATACTGGGCATAGATAGAAAAGAATTTCCCTCTTGCGAGTAACAATCCAACGATTTTCCAGGACTTTCGGATGGAATGTATATTTTGTAAGAATAAAAAATTTAAAAAAATTGTACAGTTAATAAAATGCACTGGTAGAGTTGCCATAATCTCCTGATAATCTCAAACTATTTGTAATCCTTGACATACAGAGGTCTTAACCCATGTCTCTTTAAGCCCAATATGGCTCATTTCACGGATACCCTGCCTGCCGGACAATGCCATTCTGGACTATAGAATAGGAGCAGTGGACTCTAGAGACATAAGAACAGTTAAAAGCTAGCAATGGTAAGGGACACGAGCACTGGTATTCATCTGATTGGGTTTCCATAGCTTTTTGCAACAATAGCGTAGATGTGCCCTTATTATGTCAATGTGATCTGCCAGGATTAGCTTTCAAACCCATCTTGGCTTTGTTACAACAGAAGCCATAGGTTGAATAGAGCCTGTCTACTTCTTGGTTATGGGAGCAGTTGTCTTTTTTGTATACTGTTTCCCAAATGCATGTCATGGTGTTGGCAGTGCAGCAGAAATCTAGTGTTACGAGCAGTGGATGTGGATGCACTGAAATAAACTTTTACATGAATAGGTGCACTACTGTGGTGGATGCAATCAACAAAATCTGACTAAACCCTCACACAGATGTTAAAATGAGACTTTAGCTAATATATCCTTATATGAAGGACATACCGGAGCCCGCGCACCACATCAAGGTATCTCAGGTGGCATGGGACCTAATGCTAACCTACCTGTGCTGTATGTATGGGCAGTACCAGGGGCCAGTGGGCGAATTACAGGAGCGTAAGGTCCGACTCACAGCAAACAGCTCCCCGTTACCTCCAGTGTGAAACCACACATACAATGGAAGGAGGGAGGAGGCTGTGAGTCCCACCCAAGGCTGACTGATATGACGCAGGCCTCACAGGTGCACCAAATGTAGCCTATAGATGAAAATCAAGGCACATTCTAATTTGGAGTTTATACACCTCCAAGCATACATATACAAACTACATGACAAAATAACGTGGTCTCAAAAAGCAGGAAATGCTCAACCCCGTATGCAGTTATGCATCTATACCCGGGGGAGCAAATCTTGCACATGTGGTCCTTTGCTAATGGCGATTCCCAGCAAAAAATGCATGCAACGGAGGATGCCCGCAGCGGACCACAAGTGCCACAAAAACATCCTACACCAGATAACAAAATGTGTGGATGTAATTGACTATATGAAATAAACTTTTACATGAATAGGTGCACTACTGTGGTGGATGCAATTAACAAAATCCTCCATTGCATGCATTTTTTGCTGGGGATCGTCATTAGCAACGGACCACATGTGCAGGATTTGTTCCCCCGGGTATAGATGCATAACTGCATACGGGGTTGAGCATTTCCTGCTTATTGAGACCACGTTATTTTGTCATATAGGAAGTGGATGCACAGTACCAACCAACCAGTTGGACTTTGGGCTAGTCCTGAGGGCATTATCCTGGCAATCCCCTGATTTTAACCAACATAAAGGGATTTGGCCCTTGCTGCAGGGGAGTTACCAGGCTGCAACCTCTTGGAATATTCCTGGTGTGGTTGGCTGCTAAACCAGAGGTGCGTGGCACAGAGGGATCAGGCAATACACGTAGTCAGAACACATGCAGAGGTTAGGGCTGGCAGAGTTCATGCAAATCTGTGGAACAGTCCAAAGGTCAGGGCAGGCGGCACAGGATCAGTGCAGCGAACAGGCGCAGGTCAGGTACACAGGCGGACAAATGGATTATAGCTCTATTACAGGCTCTAGCAAGGTAGAGAGACCTGGCTGATCTACTGAGACCTACTGCTCAGGTGAGGAAACAGCAAAGCTTATATAGCCCAGACTGATGAGCAATTGAGAACAGTCTTGCAGCAGCTCACAGAGCAAGGGGGGTTTAACCCTTGCAGTACTGCATCTGAGGTGCAATGAGCAATGGGCCTAATTTACACACTGGAAGCTAGCAGCCCATGAACTGCCATTGTAACATCTACTGTGATGTCCACAGGCTTCTCCAAATATATCGGAGGCTGCCATCAAGGAGCTTAACTCCCTGACAACTGGGGCTGGCTTGTATAGCTAGCATGTGTCCTTCAAGGTATTCCTGCCTGGATGTTGTGTTCCAGCCATGGTTCTCCCTGCATAGGCATCTTCTACCAGGGAACAAGGAGAGCCTAAACCAGGAGAGAAGAGAGGAGACTCGGGAGGAAGTTTGAAAGTCAGAGGCATTACTGTGTACATTTATGAGATACTGTAAAAGAAGAAATGACAACATAAACCACTGGCATCCATTTTTCTAAATCCTAGTACAACCATAATAAACCTTTGTGTCCATCACCCCTAGATGACAATGAAGACACTTGTACATTCTGATTTTCCATTGCTGTACAAAATGTCAAATTATATTCTTAGAACCGTATTGCCCTTTTATTTTAGAGCGGCAACGAGCCATTGATTAAGCATGGGTCACATCTTCTCAGCGTAGGTATGGGTATAATCTTTAAAAAAAAAAACTATTAATTTTTTTTTTCACAGAGACTGGAAAAAAAATTGTTTGAAAAAGAAAAAAGAAACCTAAATGCTGGAATTTTAATCTGCTCTTGGCCCGTTTCTGCTTTGTCTGCATCATCCTGCTGTCTAAAAATAACATTCCCATAGCCTTGGCGGCAGAGTTGTTATAGTATGTCCCTTAATTCTCTAGAAGACCAAAAAAAAAGGTCATAAATTTTTTATTGAAGCTGCTGGCTGGAAGAGGTTTTCTTGTTCTTATCCTTATACGTGTAGGGTGAAGAAATAGATCAATTTAATTAAAAACCTACATATTTCTATAAATGTAGGTCAACAGGACCATGTAGATCAATGTTTTTTTCCTTCCAAGGACAAAAACATAAAGGAGAAAGTGCACTTGGCCAAAAAACAACATCATGGAGGCTTTGGTTAACATTCAAGCCACATGGACATCTGTCTTGTCTTGGGTAACACTGTATAGCAATGTTATTATAGAAGTAAATGAAACATTCATGGATTGGCTTCTGTATCTTATGTTTATGTAAGGTCCCTCGGCCCTTAAAAATATCTGCCAATAGATACGGTGCCAGAGGTGTAGCCAAAAGGTCCTGGTACAAAAACTGGCTTTAGGCTGACCACATAATTACAGATTGCTCTACATGTTGCTGTATCGAATAATGTACCACTATATGGTACCTGCTTACATTGGAGTAATATATTGTTATGCCTCTTTCATTTACAATCTCATTCGAGGTTCCCATCAGGTAACTTTAGATCTCACGCATGCCGTGCTTCGAAACTGATGAAAACCCCAATGGAACCAGTTGGTGGGCATTTGCATGCTATATTTGATACCCCTTTGTATCTGTGCAATATTGGTTCGGTTTTTAATGCCTGCACTTTGCAGGTACCCTAAGATTTCCATACTTTTAGGCCTCTTTCACACTTGCGTTGTCCGGATCCGTCGTGCACTCCATTTGCCGGAGGTGCCCGCCGGATCCGTAACACCGCAAGTGAACTGAAAGCATTTGAAGACGGATCCGTCTTCAAAATGCGTTCAGTGTTACTATGGCACCCAGGACGCTATTAAAGTCCTGGCTGCCATAGTAGGAGCGGGGAGCGGGGGAGCAGTATACTTACCGTCCGTGCGGCTCCCGGGGCGCTCCAGAATGACGTCAGGGCGCCCCATGCGCATGGATGACGTGATCCATGCGATCACGTCATCCATGCACGTGGGGCGCCCTGATGTCTCTCTGAAGCGCCCCGGGAGCCGCACGGACGGTAAGTATGCTGCTCCCCACTACACTTTACCATGGCAAACAGGACTTTAGCGTCCCGGCAGCCATGGTAACCATTCAGAAAAAGCTAAACGTCGGATCCGGTAATGCGCCGAAACGACGTTTAGCTTAAGGCCGGATCCGGATTAATGCCTTTCAATGGGCATTAATTCCGGATCCGGCCTTGCGGCAAGTGTTCAGGATTTTTGGCTGGAGCAAAAAGCGCAGCATGCTGCGGTATTTTCTCCGGCCAAAAAACGTTCCGGTCCGGAACTGAAGGCATCCTGATGCATCCTGAACGTATTTCACTCCATTCAGAATGCATTGGGATAATCCTGATCAGGATTCTTCCGGCATAGAGCCCCGACGACGGAACTCTATGCCGGAAGAAAAGAACAACGCAAGTGTGAAAGAGCCCTTAGTTGGAGGGAGCAGTCTAGTCGAAATGTTTATTTCTCGTGGATGCCCAGTGAAAGCCTTCTTCAATCTGTGTACGGACAGAAAGGAAATCCACGGCACTCCATGAGGCAGAAAACAATACATTGATTTACTTAAAAAAGAACAGTCTCTATTAGAGATGATTACAACCTTAAATCACTGCGAATGGTGCACCACAATGATAAGCCACTGACAACACTGACTTTAGCCAATATATTCGTGTCAGGAAAACATCAGAGCCCTTTTGCACCACCGTCAAGGTATCTCAGTGTGGCATGGGTTCCTACCACTAGACTACCTATGGTGTGTGAACACGGTCTGAGAGGTGCTAGGATCTAACTCACAGCCAAGCTCCCACATACCTCCATAGTGAGATCACTCAGGTAGTGGGAGAGATGATAAG
This sequence comes from Bufo bufo, assembly GCF_905171765.1. Lineage (NCBI taxonomy): Eukaryota > Metazoa > Chordata > Amphibia > Anura > Bufonidae > Bufo > Bufo bufo. The sequence goes on along the minus strand of NC_053398.1, from coordinate 25,998,769 downwards.
TCTGTGAGCCCCACCTATAACACTGTGACACGGGCTACCAGGTGCAACAGAATGCTACCAGCAGTACACAATGGCACGTTCTAAACATATCAAGAAAAATAACTGAAATAAAGTGCCCTAAATGGGAGGAAATGATCAAAAAAAAAAAAACACTATGGCGTGTTTATAACCGGGGGAGCAATTCCTCCGCATGTGGTCCATTGCTAACGGCAATCCCCAGCAAAAATGCATACAATGGAGGATGTCGGCTGCGGACCACATGCACCACAATGGCGTCCTAAGTCTCAGTTCTTAACATCAGCCTGAGAGATTAGCCAGAGTTGTCAGTTGCTTATCATTGTGGTGCAGCTTTCGCAGTGATTTATGTATTCTTATATTTGCATCCACACATTATCCCATCTTGTGTAGGATGCCATTGTGGTGCATGTGGTCCGCTGCCGACATCCTCCATTGTATGCATTTTTGCTGGGGATTGCCTTTAGCAGCGGATCACATGCGGAGGAATTGCTCCCCCGTTTATAAAAACAAGCTACAGTGTTTGGGGTTTTTGATCATTTCCTCCCATTTAGGCCACTTTATTTCAGTTATTTTTCATGATTAGAACCTTACCTAAAAAGAACGCTAATATAAAATAATAAATCTTCATTGTTTCATTTTATTAAAACCAGGAATCACAAACTAGCACTCTGTTGTTAGAGTAGATCAGGCTAGGGTGCAACCCCAATTGCGGGGGAGGGGTATAGCAGATTTTTCTCTTATGTTTCCTATCTCAGAATAGATTACTTGAGTTTAGGAAGGGTACCTCTCTGCACCCTGCAGTACTTAGTAACACTCTCTAAGACTAATAAGCACAGTGTTACTGTAACACATGGACCAATGCCTGCTGGTGTGCAGAGCAGTTGTTGTGTTACAAATTGCTGGCTGCAGGGGCTGGCTGGGGTTTTGTATCAAGCCAACGTATTAGTTGGTCAGCTTGGATACAAGTGGCATGGTAGTAACAATGCCCCCCCGACTGTCAGCAAACCCTAAGTGTTTCTCTCCTGCCCAACGCGTTTCCACGCGGTGGGGAGCTCGCATTTCATCAGGAGCAGGTACAGGACAAGTAGGGGAGAATGTAACATCAGATTACAGCACAGAGTGGCGTGCAGTTTGCCGTGCCGGTGGTCTGCCACTTTTCTATACCCGGACAAAAGTCTATACCCGGAAGTGATGTAGCTGCATCGGAAGTCACGTGGACGCGTTGGAATCAGCTGGAGGAGGGGGTGTGCGCGCTGCGCAAGCGCATTTGGCTAAAGTATAGTAATCTGGCAGAACGCCCCTGCATTTTCCCAGCCCTCCATTTCTTTACTTTGCATCTCTTTCTTTACCATCCATCTCTTTCTTTACTATCAATGGCGGCATAGAGTTCATTTTAGCAAATGCCGAGCGTAGCGAGGCCGAGCCCGATGCGTGGCGAGCGTACAAATTAATGTAGATTACGGGCTCGCAGCGTTCTGCCAGATCACTATACTCTAGCCGAATGCGCTTGCGCAGCGCACACCCCCTCCTCCAGCTGATTCCAACTCGTCCACGTGACTTCCGGTGCAGCTACCGGGTATAGACTTTTGTCCGGGTATAGAAAAGTGGCAGAACACCGGCAGCTCATTCGCCGACTTCATATAGTTGTAATTCCGCCCCTCAGCAGACGTGGTCTCGGAGAACAGCCAATAGGAGCGGGGGGGGGGGGTCTACAGTTTCCACCCCGCTGCTCAGCGTCCACCGCTCATCTAGTGTAGCGATGCTGGGGAATGCCTCCATATCAGGGGGAACCAATTGGCGGCTCAATCTGTCATTCAAATCAGACATACTGCCTTCATATTATTGCCACAGGCATGGCATAAGTATATCACACGAGATCCTCCTAATTTATTTACATTTTGTTGTTGTTATTTTGAGCGTGACGCTTCAAATCATAGATCAGAGGTTATTGGGATCGACAATTAATGAGGGCAAAACACAGGCATAAGATCCTATATTCGCCATACAGTGATATGAAAGGGGTGATATTGTATCATCTCTAAGGTGGATGTATTTGTATAATGTATTTACTTCATATGTCTATCACTTAGGAGTCACAGTCAGGGGCGTAGCTATAGGGGGTGCAGAGGTAGCAGTCGCTACCGAGCCCAGGAGCCCGAGGGGCCCAAAGACCCTTGTGCCGCATAAGAAGACACCGGTATTATAGAAAGTGCATGCTGGTCAAGTTACACCTCTGGCTGGAGGGAAGGGGTTAGGTCAAGAATTTGGCATGGGGCGGGAGGGGGGGGGGGTCTACTGTCTCAATTTTTTGCCGCAGGCAGCATGAAGGCTATGTGCTTCCCTAGTCACAAAACACTGAGGAAAGGGGGGGGGCCCAAGCTGAACCCTTGGACCAGGGCCCATGAGCCTTTAGCTACGCCCCTGGTCACAGCCCTTATATTAGACACAGTGTCCGGGCTATCAATCCCCCTGAGTCAGTAGGGTGACTTGTGTCATATTTGGTGTCATCTTTATGTGACCCCAGGTAATAATAGATAGTCCACAAGATAGTAATGTATACACGCAAAATTAAAGCAGTTTAAATAAAGCACGCGTAAGAAATAGTATCATGTAGTCCCAGTCTTCTTTACGTCACATAATAACATCCACTTCACCTCCTCGTACGGGTCGCATAACGTGTTCAATGCCTTGAAACTTCACCCCTTTACTTTTCCCCGCATGACACTCGCTCATATGTCTTGCTACTGGTGTTTCTGCCTCATTTCGAATGCCCGATAAATGCTCCCCAATCCTTTTTGTGAGTTCACGTTTGGTCTTCCCAATGTATTGTATACCGTGTCTTACAATTAACAAAAGATCTCAATCCATACGTCATCCCTGTGGTTGTACTGCGGAAACACTTGCCCTTCTTGATGTATTTGCAGAAGGAGCATGTTCCACATGGGAATGTACCTTTGGTATCATTTCTTAACCACGATTTGGGTGGTTTCGGGGCCTGGTACAGACTGTGAACTAGATGATCTCTTAAAGGGATTCTGTCATCAGAAATTACTCCTATAACCTAAACATATGGCGATGTCCCTAGTAATTCAGTGAATCCTAAAGTGACTTTATCAAATGATCCTGTGGCTCTATAATCATAAAAAAGACGTTTATATCACCTGTCAATCACTTCAAAATGTGTCCAAGGGGACGTCTCATGCTGAAAGGTGCCCAGCTGCAGCCATCTCGTTTATGTGCCCAGCGCTGCCTCCTTAAGTGAAATCGCCGCCCTCCCTTTTATTATATCCGCCTACTTCAGTTCGTGGCCGCCTCTGTAACCTCCGCTCGCTTCAGCCAGATCCCGCGCGTGCGCACTAGGTATAACCTGATGCGCCCGTGCGGACTACTGGCATCGGCCTCATTTAGTGAAGTGCGCATGCGCCGGCCAGCGCACTTTGCTCGAACCTCCACAGACCGGCTGGGATGGGCTGTAATAGGGCGCCATAGCCTGATCTACTTTAACAACAGAGTGCTAGTTTGTGATTCCTGGTTTTAATAAAACAAGACAATAAAGATTCATTATTTTATATTAGCGTTCTTTTCAGGCAAGGTTCTAATTTTGGAGTAGTAGGAACGTATACTATTATTCACTTATTTATTATATTAGGTTCTATTAGAGATGAGCAAATTGATTTATATGAATTGATTCATCTCATCAATAAGAGTTCTTCGCTTGTCAAGGTACAGTACCCGCTGTTGAAAAAGTACAACCCCGACCCCCCGCTGCTGGATCGACAGGGCCAGACATCGCACCCGGCCCTTGACAGTCGCTCCGGGTGGCAGCGCAACTAAAGAGGCTCTGCTTCTGCTGAATATTTTTTTGGGGGAGCTAGAATGAACAAAAACAACAGTTTAGCCATTTCTTTTTCACATAAATAAAGGTGTAATTGAAAAATAGTGACCTCCTGGGTTCTTCACTTTGCTCTTTTTCTAAGTCCTAGTAGGAGAACTTGAACATGCGATCCTCTGATCCCCTAAATAATACACTGCAATACTACTGTATTACAGAGTGTTATGTCCATCACGGTAAAGTTTGACATAATATCTATTATGAGGATAGGACATCAATGTGAAAATCCTGAACAACCTCTTTAAGTCCCCAAAAAAACCTTTAGATTCAGCATTTTGCTGTAGGATGCCATTAAGATACAATTCATGCTACGGACCTGTTCTGGTACATGGGTATTCAGGATAGTAGGGTTAAAGGGGTTTTCCAAGAGTTTTTTTTAAAATTATGACTAATCCACTGTATAGATCATCAGTAGCTGATTGGTGGAGGTCCAACACCTTGGATCCACGCCGATCATCTGAGAAGGCAGCAGGGCTCGCAGTAGTGCAGCAGCCTTCTCCAGCTTAGCCTAGGTCATATGATGTCACGTTCATCTGTCACATGTTCTAGGCGCACCAAAAACCGCCACTATACAATGTACAGTGTTGTGCTTGGTGAGCTGAGAGAAGGCCACAACGCTACTGCAAGCACTAATGCCTTCTCAAGCAGCTCATCGGCTGGGGTCACCCTGGTTGTCGGACTCCCACCGATCAGAGGATATAAACCCCTTTAGTAGTTGCTTGTGATCCTTCCTTTTAGCCAGTTCTGAATTAACTCAGCAAACCAGGGGATTTTGCTCTGGACAACATTTGAGCGGCCATGTTGTTACAAGGGGAGATTTGTGGCTATCCTATACTTCCTTTGCCCAACAGCAGACTACCAGAAGCTTCAGCAGCTGGACCTCCGACCACGAGCTAAACTAATGAGAGCTGCCAAATGAAACGATTTTGTTGAGGCAGCCTTTTTAAGGTTGACTAAAATAATTTGTTACCTCCAACAACAAAAAAATATATATAATTAAAAATAATAAATGAAAAAGAATCAAAATCAAATTTTATGGCATAAAATATAAGCATTTCTGCTTCCCCCACACTGGATTGCTAGACCCCCTTTCCCCTCCTTAAGAAATGGCTTTAGTAAATCCGCAGTGACCCGCCGTCCTACGACCATTCACGTATCTGGTCGTGTTCAACATATTGTTGACTATGATTTTATAACACACAGATTATTCCTCTGGACAGGAATTAAGAAATAAACCTGCCAGGAAGAGGTTTTGTTGTCAGATTTGCTTCCGCCTCATGTTTTGTAAGAAATTTCATGGTCCCTTTGTGAAGAGCGGATGATTTAATATGTGTTCCCTAGATAAACTTTCCCATTGTCAGTAATGAGGATGGATAATACTGAGTGACAAGTGTATTAGGATTGACAGAGAAAGAGCTGTTAGATTTGTCAGAGCATATCACTGCAGGCAGTAACACTTAAGGACGTTCATTTTTTGTAATGTTTTTCTGACGCCAAGATTGGATTTTTTTTTTTATTATTACATGTGTTTTGCAGGATCCTTTGTCTGCTTATATAGTGTTTAGGAAATGCTTATATGATCACATAGAAAAGTTAAAGTTTGGGTTCCCCTTAGATGATTTTTTTTTTACAATGATACAGAATTGCTTTAGTAACAATCTCTTGTCCATCCGCTAACCCAAAATGAGTTAAAGGGATTGTTTGGTTTCAGGAGGATACCAAGCAACACATGTGATTTACCGACCATAAAGAATAGGTAATCACTTAGGCTACAGGTTCATGGAGATCTGGGGCTCCACAGGTGTGTTTTTTCCCCCCATCGTACCATGAATGGGTTCATCAGGTGGAAGCATTACTGATGCGGCAGCCAAAAATCGTTGTTTCTAGACAGCCGATCATCCTGTGTAACAAGGATCTGATGCCTAAAACAATGCATTGGTATGGGGACGAGTGATTGCAGTAGTGATCGCCTATCACCGTACAGCCAAGGTGATTGCTGTGTGTTAATGCAACTTTTCCCTCTCGAGAAGATCAGGCAATTATTGGGAATGAACAGTTCATTGCTGATAATTGCCTGCTCAGTTGGCGCTTGGAAAGGGACCTTTATGTGCAGGACTTAATGGTTATGTACAATTTTCTTTTATGAGCTGAGCTGTAATGAGTGTTTAGGAGGTCATATAGCAGAGATCAGGAGTCCGTCTGCTCCTGGTCTGACAGAAAAAAAAAAAGAAAATCCAAAGGGTGCTACAAGAGCATCTCGGCTCTATACCGAAAAAAGGACGCCATATTTTTTAATAAAGATCAATTAAAAAATTATTTATAGCTCAAAATGAGTACAATGCAAAATTAAAAAAATAAAAATGCCCCCACAGGTGTACATAGCCTTTAAGGATGTAAAATATCCTACAACTGCCTCATCAAATTGTCAGCAGGATATTGACTAATATTTATAGAACCCTGTAGTCTGCAGCCTGTTGTAAAACAGCCAGTATTATGTTGGACCACCGGGATCTGTCTCACTATTACATGTGAACAGTGTCTTGATAAAGCTGTAATTGGATTGCTTCCTGAGGGTTCAGCTACACGGCGATCTTGGTCGAGCAACAGCTGTTGCGCCCAAAGATATCTGTGGGATCACAGTGTAGCGGTGCTAGCGAATAAGTGATTGGAGTCACAGCGCGAGTTGCATGTGTGCCCTGACCCCAGAATAGCAAAAGTGCAAGTCGCACTGTAACCCCACCTTCGTTTCTATGCTAGCACCGCGACACAGTGACCCTTGGGCGCAACAGCTGTCGCTCGACCAAAGCCTTAGGGGTTTGGAACCTGATATGGGCAACCCCTTTTCTTGATAGAGACTGCAGGTCTAGAAGTCAAAGCCCTCAGCGATTAGCAGTTATCTGTCAGGGTAACACCCATACGGACAACCCCTTTTCTTAATAGAGACCACAGATTTGCAAGTGGAAGGCTTCAGTGATCAGCTGACTTTACTGATGACGGTATGAGTAGCCTTGTATTTTCTCTCCAATGGCTTCCGCGTGGGAAGAACATGGCACTGATTCAAATGACTGTGAAATAGATGATTACATGGAGCCTTCTGTGGTGGCTGAAGAGCAGGACTCCCCCTCTATGACATCTATGTGGTTTAAGGGAACTACCTTAATGCATTTCTTATAAATTTTGACTGAAAGGACTGTTGCACATGCAGATACCACGGCTGATGTAGCATCTACAGTGGGATGCGAAAGTTTGGGCAACCTTGTTAATCGTCATGATTTTCCTGTATAAATCGTTGGTTGTTCCGATAAAAAATGTCAGTTAAATATATCATATAGGAGACACACACAGTGATATTTGAGAAGTGAAATGAAGTTTATTGGATTTACAGAAAGTGTGCTATAATTGTTTAAACAAAATTAGGCAGGTGCATAAATTTGGGCACCACAAAAAAGAAATGAAATCAATATTTAGTAGATCCTCCTTTTGCAGAAATTACAGCCTCTAAACGCTTCCTGTAGGTTCCAATGAGAGTCTGGATTCTGGTTGAAGGTATTTTGGACCATTCCTCTTTAAAAAACATCTTTAGTTCATTCAGGTTTGATGACTTCCGAGCATGGACAGCTCTTTTTAAGTCACACCACAGATTTTCAATTATATTCAGGTCTGGGGACTGAGATGGCCATTCCAGAACGTTGTACTTGTTCCTCTGCATAAATGCCTTAGTGGATTTTGAGCAGTGTTTAGGGTCGTTGTCTTGTTGAAAGATCCAGCCCCGGCGCAGCTTCAGCTTTGTCACTGATTCCTGGACATTGGTCTCCAGAATCTGCTGATACTGAGTGGAATCCATGCGTCCCTCAACTTTGACAAGATTCCCAGTCCCTGCACTGGCCCCACAGCATGATGGAACCACCACCATATTGTACTGTAGGTAGCAGGTGTTTTTCTTGGAATGCTGTGTTCTTTTTCCTCCATGCATAACGCGCCTTGTTATGGCCAAATAACTAAATTTTAGTTTCATCAGTCCACAGCACCTTATTCCAAAATGAAGCTGGCTTGTCCAAATGTGCTTTAGCCCACCTCAAGCGGCACTTTCTGTGCTGTGGGCGGAGAAAAGGCTTCCTCTACATCACTCTCGCATACAGCATCTCCTTGTGTAAAGTGTGCCGAATGGTTGAACGATGCCCAGTGACTCCATCTGCAGCAAGATGATGTTGTAGGTCTTTGGTGCTGGTCTGTGGGTTGACTCTGACTGTTCTCACCATTCGTTGCTTCTGTCTATCCGAGATTTTTCTTGGTCTGCCACTTCGAGCCTTAACTTGAACTGAGCCTGTGGTCTTCCATTTCCTCAATATGTTCCTAACTGTGGAAACAGACAGCTGAAATCTCTGAGACAGCTTTCTGTATCCTTCCCCTAAACCATGATGGTGAACAATCTTTGTCTTCAGGTCATTTGAGAGTTGTTTTGAGACCCCCATGTTGCTACTCTTCAGAGAAAATTAAAAGAGGAGGGAAACTTACAATTGACACCCTTAAATACTCTTTCTCATAATTGGATTCACCTGTGTATGTAGGTCAGGGGTCACGGAGCTTACCAAGCCAATTTGAGTTCCAATAATTAGCTCTAAAGGTTTTGGAATCAATAGAATGACAACAGTGCCCAAATTTATGCACCTGCCTAATTTTGTTTAAACAATTATAGCACACTTTCTGTAAATCCAATAAACTTCATTTCACTTCTCAAATATCACTGTGTGTGTCTCCTATATGATATATTTAACTGACATTTTTTATCGTAACAACCAACGATTTATACAGGAAAATCATGATGATTAACAAGGTTGCCCAAACTTTCGCATCCCACTGTATAAACTTCTAAATAAACTTAAAAGGGTATACCGCGATTTTAATACGGATTACCTGTCCTCTGGATAGTTCATCACAAGGCCTAGGAAAAGTGGAGAGAAGGCCGATCAGATACTGATGACCAGAGGTCATCAGTATTAAAGTCTTGGGGAAAAAAAACTTTAACAGGGGATTCAAGTCTAGATCTGTGACTGCCCAGTGTCCAAACCCTTCCCTTGACCAGTCCGACTGGGTCCCATGCAATCTGGGTATTTGATTTGAGCTTCACATACGCATAATGCCATGACAATTGCTCACGTAACATTGACTTGATCACATTGGATTCAATTACCGAGGCAGCAAAAATAAATAAAAAAAATTGGCTGCTTGTTATTTCTTGAGGCTGCATTGACAATAAGTGTAGTGTGTACTTAATTGTATATCTAGTAATAATTGACATAACCTATAACACTGTAACAGTGGCTTAGTGGTTTGTGGTTTTACATGAATAGCTTTGCTGTGTGTGTAAGTAAATTATTGTTATTATCCTCATACTGGGCTTTAGGAGGGAAGAAATTGAAATCGCTTAATGCGTTTTTTGGGGTTTGTGTCCCATTTTGTATCATGTCCTGCGGAGGTCAGCATACTGAATGGTCCATATGCCACTTGCTTATCTTTCTTATATTACTAGATCAGCTATGCTTCTTTTATATCGTTTTTGCTGTGATTATCAGACACACACAGAGACGTGTGTAAAGCTGGATGTACACATTAGGCTACTTTCACATCTGCGTTTTTGCTTCCGTTTTCGCTTCCGTCATAATAATACAACCATCTACATCCGTTATGAACGGATCCGGTTGTATTATCTCTAAAATAGCCAAGACGGATCCGTCATCAACACCATTGAATGTCAATGGGGGACGGATCCGTTTTCTGTTGTGTCAGAGAAAACGGATCCGTCCCCATTGACTTCCATTGTGAGTAATGACGGATCCGTCTTGCTCCGCACCACATTGCCGCGGACAGCAAACCGCTGCTTGCAGCGTTATTCTCTCCGCGATCGGGACACAACCAAATGGAACAGAATGCATTCTGGTGCATTCCGTTTCCTTCATTTCATTTTTGTCCCCTTTGACAATGAATGGGGACAAAACTGAAGCGTTTTCCTCTGGTCTGGAGATCCTATGACGGATCTCAACAGCGGAAAGGGAAAGCGCAAGTGTGAAAGTAGCCTTATATGTGTATCGGCCAAACTTGTGAATTTCAGCAGGTTTTACCTACCATCTAATTTGTATGGCGGCCTCCTGACTCCCCTCGACTACTGATGTCAGGGAATTGAGGTTCGCGCACGTTGGCTTCAGTGTTTCGATCCTTTTCTTAAAGGGGTATTCCGGTTACATTAAGTCCTGTGGATAGGGGATAACTTTTAGATCGGTGGGGGTCCTACCGCTGGAACTCCCACCGATCACAAGAACGGGGGCTCTGTACCCCCTGCAGCCTCCCTGAAATGAACAGAGCGGCAGGCAAGCATTCATGCGGCTGCTCCATTCATTTCCATGGGAATTCTGGAGATAGTGGAGCGATGTACTCTGCTATCTCTGGAACTCCCATAGAATGACTGGAGCAGCCACGCGCATGCCTGACCGGCTGCTTTGTTTATTTCAGGGGGGTGATCATCGGGTCCCAGTGGTAGGACCCTCACCGATCTAATAGTTATCACCAATCCTGTGGATAAGAGATAACTTAATGTAACTAGAATGCCCCTTTAAGGCCTCATGCACACAACTGCGTCCAAATTGCGGTCCGCAAACCACGGATCAGAAAAATCCAGACACCGTCCGTGTACAATCTGTATTTTTCTCACTCATTGCTAGAAATGAATATTCTTGTCCACAATATGGACAAGAATAAGATAAGTTCTCTAATTTGCTGAACGGACAGGAGGTTGGGACAAAACACAGATGACATCTGTGTGTTGTCCGTTTTTTTTTTGTTTTTTTGCAGTAGATCCATATAAATAAGTGGGTCTTTGTGCAATCCACCAATAATGCTAGTTGGTCACGGATACAAAATATGGTCGCGTGCATGTAGCCTAACAGGGACACTACATACACATGTTCGGCTGAGCATGGGAGAATTGGGAGAGATACCTGTTGGCCAACCGATCGTTCATCCAAACCCCTATCTAATGTGTACTGCCAGCTTCAGGTATATTTGCTCACTAGGACATACCACCCCTTGAAGATAAGCCATACTGATCAATGGGAGTGCAAGTGCCTGGATGGCAATTGAGTGATGTACACCAGTCCTTCCACCGTGCAGGAGACTACAACACTTGAGCACAGTGGCATGCCCGGAGCACTGCTATGCAGGAAGAATGCCAAATGAACCTCAGTCCCTTCATTCACCAGACTGGCAGGAAGCTCAAAGGTCAGACCCAATCAACAGTGATGTCAGCCGGCAATGTGCCGCAACATTAAATAATGGGAATACGACTAATGCAGGAAACCAAGCCAAACTGTGCGATGGAGTCCTGCATTCAAATCAACCAAGGACAACATCTGTATGGAGTTCTTATCTTCTCCCCAGGTTGGTTACCTCCAGATTACTCCCATATTCCAAAAAATACAGTATACGGACAGGTGAAATCGGAATTTAGATGTGAGTGTTGACAATCTCTATACAGTGCTGCAGAATATCCAAAGACTGTGTAAAGAAATACATACATGTCTCACTAAGGCATCTTTTATATATATATATATATATATATTGTGGGGTTTTGCTCTGGTAGCTAGGGTAAGCGGGCGCAGTACAGAGACAAAATACAAGTTCTTAACTCAAAACGTCAGTGTTTATTCACACTTGAGGCAATTGCACAAAACAGCACGTAACTTTGCAGTCTTTCTGTTAATTCACGCACAATGGAAAGTTCATATAAAACAAGTCACCTTGCTGGCAGTTCTGCCTCCAGTAGTTCACAGCAGGCTTTAGGGGGCCTGTTTCCCCAGCATGCGGCTCTCAGCCCTCCAGCACGGCACAAAGCCTCAGGTCCCGAAAACAGAGACATCTCTGCTGAGCCCAGCTGCCTATTTAAGGACAGCCAGGTGCTGCCAAAACCCAGACCGGCACCTAAACGCCGGTCCGGTATTTTACCTCACCTTGCTGGAAACCAGCCCAGCCGCACATGCTGGGAGGAAAATACCTGCCTTGCCAGACACAACCCCTCATTATACAATAGACCAGATATTTGCTATTTATTGCTTGAAAAAGGTTCCATTGAGAGGACCGAAACGTTGCACCTGGTGTAATAAACACATCAACTGTTTCTTGGAAGTGCCGTGGAATTTTTTATTTTTATATATATTATACTGTATGTTGTTTGGTGTCCATCCAAAGAACAGAAGCAAAATTAATTTGCATGTCCTGCAAGATAAGTAAGTACGCAGGTGCATGTGGCCATATTTAAAAAGGGAAACAGAATATATGAGCACTCTATAAACATAAAGTAAATGACCTTTATGCAAACTCATACCATATTTACTATGCTTATAAACCTGAGGTGCTTAGAAAATATATTTTGATCAACAATATCTGTGCCCATCCACCACAGCAAGGTGACCTCAGTCTGGATGGAAAACTACTTGTCCAATTTACCTGTCTATCCTCCGGAGGCAACCGCGGCCTCTGTTGCATGGTAGCAGGGGGTCGTTTTGTTGCTGTGGCAGTCATGCTAGTTGGCCTATAAGGGAACAGGGACGCCGGGCCAATCAGGCTTAGTGCCAGAATCACATGCTTCCTGTCAGTGGGAGAAGTAAACAGGCAACTGCTGGCAACAGGTGCCTGTAACTAGTCTTTATTGGCACACAAGCGTTTGTGCATTATGGAACTCCTGGATCTTGACTTCTGCTTCGACCTTGACTGCTGATTATATTTCTGACGTTACCTCTTAGTATTGACCCTGCATGTTATTGCGCTCTGTGATTATATGCTGTTTTGGCTCCAACATTTTAGCTTCTGTTTCTGTCTTTGTAAGTCGGTGTTTGTACCTCTATTTGTTGAGGCCTCTACACTTAGTTAAGTTAGGGACCATCGACCAGTTGGGGACCATCATTTAGGATGAATCGTCCAAGTAGGCAGGGACAGTGGTGTGGGTGGAAGTACAAGGTCGCACTATTCCCTACCTTACATGACACTACTGTATTTTATACCTATCTCTATGCCGTATGGGCATCTAAATTCAAGGAGTGCTTAACCCACATGTATACTGTGTCTGCTACAATTGTTACCTGTCTTTATAGAGTGTTCATATATTCCGTTTCGATCCTGAGCAGGACCACATGGCTGCATGTATGGCGCTTTCGGTTGTCCTGTGCCAGCCAGTTGGTGAAATGGGACACTAATTGACGTACAGGGTAGATTTTTTAGCCCCTTTCCCAGACAAAAGTTCAGAAAAACACAACCAAACGTATGTTGCAGTCTACAAAGCACTGTTCTGCAAAATATGGATACAAGCCATGTACATCCCACAATTTCCACATGTCCCATTGTCAAAATGTCTAATCTTGTCTACAAAATGGACACCAATAGGACATGTTCTATCTTTCCTGCGGGACAGACATGTGGATGCAGACAGCACATGGTGTGCTGCCTGCATTTTTTGTCTTCAAATGAAAGGGTCTTTATCCAACCTGGAAAAAATGTGGATCAGATGCGGAAGAAAATAAGATTGTTCGCATGAGGCCTTAGGCAGTATATATTTGAGCATGGCGGCATGTCTCCAGCTTGATCTGAACTTCAACTGTCTGTACAGATCGCTCCATAAACCATCAAATTTGAAATTCTGTATATTCTTCTTTGTATTAATTATTCCCTCTTGTCTCACTCTGAGTTCACTTTTTTCTGATACATTAAATGTTAAAATCAGCGCTGGACAATCTGGCATTCTGCAGCCTGGGACTACATATCCCAGCATGCCTATGAAACTCTGGCATCGAATATGCTGAAGCATTAGTACTGTTGGTACAACAGCTGGAAAGCTGCAGGCTTTCGTTCTTGATCTTGGGCAATGCAGCATCTACTAGAATTGGTAGGTGCAAGCATGAGGTCTGAGCAAGGTTTTTTATGCCTGCACAGGATCATGCAAAATGTTATTTTTTACTGATAATAGGTTTTGTTTAGTTTTTTGGGGTTTTTTGTTCCTCCAAAAGTGAAATACTTTTTGTGATCGTTAAACATCATCACAACATTTCTAACTTTCAGTTTTTTTTCCTATGTGACATCAGAAGTTACTAAAATACTTTTATCCAAGCAGAAAAGGTTTTATTAACTTTTTTGCTAACTCTCTTATCCTTGCTCATGTTTTTAAAAAATTAATACATAAGCTTCCTTTGTGGCACTATTAAAAATGCTAGTACATACCATATCCGCATATACTATCCAGCTGTTCCAGAGATATTTTCCATATTTTTATGAATTCCTGTAATCCTTTGTTTCACACACAGTGGAGATTCAGCTTACACTTTATTTATTTTTTTATTTTAATTTTTTATTCAAATACTCAAAGGAGACCAGAATTTTCTGAATGTGATGTTAAAAGGGTATTAATTGTCTGTTTTTCTTAAAATATACTAAAAGTTTAAAGCTGAACTCCATCTAAAAGTCAGACTTAACTGCAGGTATTTTTATCACCATCATGATACATCTTATTCCATAAATTGTAATAAATTGAACTTTTAAAGGTTATTATAGTACCATTATATTTCCACGGGGGTTCTTTCATATCTAAATCTCATGCTTTGCTTTACGTCGGCCTTCATTAAATGTAGAAATTTAGTCTTTACCTGGAGGTAGACCTTATTATTCAGAAGCCACTGAAGTCGTGTGCGTTTGAATTATGTGCAATTTTAACTTTTTCCCTATACATGCCCCTGATAGATGCTACTATACAGTATAGGCATATAGTTTTATCCATCACCCGTAGGCTCCCATGTTAAAAAGTCAGCAGAGAAAAAAGTTTTACCAAAATATACTAGCCCGAAAGAGTCCAGAAGAACATCCATTGGGTGAATTGGGGCTTACGGAGATGTTTGGCAGATGTCCCGGGCACTTTCCCAGTGCATAGGGCCAAAAGCCCCTTCAAAACACCCGGGGGGACTTTCATTAAAGCTTTTACGCCACTATAGTATCATAAAAAAGTAGCAAATTAATGTTGCACGCCATATTTTCTCCATAGTTTGTGACTTTTTGAGCTTAATAAAGTAGTATTAAAAGGGAGCAGGGCCTAGCGGAGGAGTAAAGCCTATGGCAGCCCACTGGATTTACTTTCGCCAGAAATTGGCATAACTTTCTAGCCCCTAGATGGCATAGACTTAAGTTTCTGGCACATGGAGGGGCAGAGACCCACCTAATTTATTAAGAGGCATCTGGCTCCTCATAAATTAGGCGCAGCTTACGCCAACGCACATGGTATCAAGACTGGCGTATGGGAAGCCTTAATGACTTGCATCGATATTTTACCTTCGAGACAAAAGTGCTGTGAAAGTCTTTCAGTCTTCTGTGACCACAACTGGAGAATCAGACGTTGACGAGCAAGTATCTCCAGCACCTTACACCGTGTAGGTCTGGTTACATTGTTTGGATATTGCAGCAAGTCCGAGGAAACAGTGGTTTTTAAGGATAATTTCATCAGCTGCTGCAACAGAAAGACAGCATTCTAGAACGGAACGATGCTCAGGGACAGTTTTAGGCTTTTTGTCTCAAATAACTAAATTGGGCCTACAGGCAGACCTGAAGAGAAGAGCCTTCTAATACAATATAATCTAGGACATCAGACATGGCAGACTGGGGGAACAGAAGTGAAATTATTAACGTAAGTCTCTGTCTGCTGCTCTACAGAGACAGACAAGCATAAGGCTGGAGTGAAAAGCCTAGAAAAAAACATTGTTCTAGATTGCTCTGGAGCCCTACAGATACCCTTTAGTGAATATTGTTATCTGTATAGACTGATTATTTTTGGTTCCCGCCACGGACCACCTAGAAAAATGAATGTAGTCTTTAAAGTAGTGGTAAAATACTAGAAAAACAAGGTTTTTTTCCCCCCTAGAAACAGCGCCTCTGTGTCCATGAGCTCTATCTGGTATTGCAGTTAGGCTCCATTTATACGAATGGCACTGAACTGAAATAATAGACACAGGCCATAGACAAGAGTGGCACTGTTTTTTTTTTTATTTCTGAACAATACTTTTAAATAGAAATATATTGAAGGAGATGAGTTGGTAGACCTTACAGTATTTAAACCTGGAGCTTGACTTTAATGTGCATATGTCATAAAACAGATTAACTTTAAGGGGTTATCCCATGAAAAGTATTACTATTCAATTAATTGGGCCTTTATAATGAGGTAGCCCCCACTACTATTTATCCTTCTAGTCCACCTTCTACATTCATTGATGGAACCACATGCTCAGTAGCTTTCCTACTCCATCACCCCCTACAGCCCAGTGCTGGCATAGTGATCTCATAGCAAAGCCTTTGTTTTATTCATCCCTACTACTAAATATACTGCATATATATCTTTATCTCTCTCTAGACAATGCAGAAGGAAATTGTGGGGGCAGTACATACCATATTTATCAATGGGGCTATATGTGAGGGACTATTTTCTATACAAGGGAGGAAGGGGTTTATAAGAGCTAATTAAAATGCTTATTGTAAGATATAGGGCCTTGATGAGCTACTGCCCACCCACAGAAAAGCAAGCAAGTCCTCCAGATAAGCAGTTACAGTAAGTGAGTAAAAAAAATAGTGTGGGATGTCCCCAGGGTTTTCCAGGAATCAAATATGTATGACCTACGATAGGTCATAAATGTCTGGTGGGGGTTCGACTCCCAGCAGCCCCACTGATCAGCTGTTGGAAGGGCCTCTTCCTTTCCTCTAACATTGGGTTTGATATACTATGAAGAGGCGGCAGTACTTGTCCAAGATATGTGGCCCTTTCAATCAGCTGATGTGGAGGTGGTGCTGGGAGTCAGACCCTCCCACCACACTAGTCAGATAGTGATGTTCTGTCCTGAGGATAAGTCGTCAATATTTAATAACCGGAAAACCCCTTAAAGAATTGGATACATGTGATGTTTGTGTGCCTCGAATGCTTCTTCCACCTTATCATTAATTCGGTCAAGTAGACAGAGTCACTCCTTATCTTGAGCCTCTCTACAGGTCAGGGTAAGGGCTGTATTAGACCTGCAGATGAAGCAGGTGATTATCGCAAGGGAAGCGTTCCTTCCCGGCAATCGTATGCTCGTTAGTGGAGAAGACCGCTGCCATTACATGCAGCAATCTCCTCCAGAGTACGGGGAGGAGCAATCGCTAATGCCATCGTTCATCCTCATACTAACTAGTTGTTTACCGGCAGCAGATCGTGATTAGACTTCACGATCTGCCACCGACAAAGATTTGGATTGCCAGATGAGCGAGCGTCTTCTCGTTCTTTTGGTAATCGGCGGCAGTATTACACTGCCAGATCATCGCTAATGAGTGTTACTACGAACACTCGTTAGCAATGCTTTGGCAGACTATCTGCCAGTCTAATACGCTGTTAACTCAGAGATATTATGCCTTGAAACAAGCAGGGACTCAATTCAAGAAACTAGTGATAGAATAGAACAAGTGATAGTACAATCTCCATAAGATGCACTCCAAATGGCATTGTGTCTTATGAAGTGAGTGCTGCTCGTGTCTTGACTTCCTACCGCGTCAGGGAGTAGTGCACATAGGCATTACCTATAACCTGACGCTGTGCGACGTCAGGTCACAGTGCAGTGTGGACTGGAAGAAGACCAGGGAGAGGTGAGTGCAGGAGAGACCGTTGGGACTGCAGAGTGGCCGTGCTGTCGGGTGCAGGAGAGGTAAGCTCATTTATTTATTTTATGTCTGATTTGAGGTCTGATAAAACTTTGTGGGTCTGATTTGTTGATCTGATAGATCTTGTGGGTTTGATGGGGGTCTTATCTAAAGTCTGATGCATCTTGTGGGTCTTATCTGAGGTCTGAAGTACAGTCGTGGCCAAAAGTTTTGAGAATGACACAAATATTAGTTTTCACAAAGTTTGCTGCTAAACTGCTTTTAGATCTTTGTTTCAGTTGTTTCTGTGATGTAGTGAAATATAATTACACGCACTTCATACGTTTCAAAGGCTTTTATCAACAATTACATGACATTTATGCAAAGAGTCAGTATTTGCAGTGTTGACCCTTCTTTTTCAGGACCTCTGCAATTCGACTGGGCATGCTCTCAATCAACTTCTGGGCCAATTCCTGACTGATAGCAACCCATTCTTTCATAATCACTTCTTGGAGTTTGTCAGAATTAGTGGGTTTTTGTTTGTCCACCCGCCTCTTGAGGATTGACCACAAGTTCTCAATGGGATTAAGATCTGGGGAGTTTCCAGGCCATGGACCCAAAATGTCAACGTTTTGGTCCCCGAGCCACTTAGTTATCACTTTTGCCTTATGGCACGGTGCTCCATCGTGCTGGAAAATGCATTGTTCTTCACCAAACTGTTGTTGGATTGTTGGAAGAAGTTGCTGTTGGAGGGTGTTTTGGTACCATTCTTTATTCATGACTGTGTTTTGGGGCAAAATTGTGAGTGAGCCCACTCCCTTGGATGAGAAGCAACCCCACACATGAATGGTCTCAGGATGCTTTACTGTTGGCATGACACAGGACTGATAGTAGCGCTCACCTTTTCTTCTCCGGACAAGCCTTTTTCCAGATGCCCCAAACAATCGGAAAGAGGCTTCATCAGAGAATATGACTTTGCCCCAGTCCTCAGCAGTCCATTCACCATACTTTCTGCAGAAGATCAATCTGTCCCTGATGTTTTTTTTGGAGAGAAGTGGCTTCTTTGCTGCCCTTCTTGACACCAGGCCATCTTCCAAAAGTCTTCGTCTGACTGTGCGTGCAGATGCGCTCACACCTGCCTGCTGCCATTCCTGAGCAAGCTCTGCACTGGTGGCTCTCCGATCCCGCAGCTGAATCCTCTTAAGGAGACGATCCTGGCACTTGCTGGACTTTCTTGGACGCCCTGAAGCCTTCTTAACAAGAATTGAACCTCTTTCCTTGAAGTTCTTGATGATCCTATAAATTGTTGATTGAGGTGCAATCTTAGTAGCCACAATATCCTTGCCTGTGAAGCCATTTTTATGCAAAGCAATGATGGCTGCACGCGTTTCTTTGCAGGTCACCATGGTTAACAATGGAAGAACAATGATTTCAAGCATCACCCTCCTTTTAACATGTCAAGTCTGCCATTTTAACCCAATCAGCCTGACATAATGATCTCCAGCCTTGTGCTCGTCAACATTCTCACCTGAGTTAACAAGACGATTACTGAAATGATCTCAGCAGGTCCTTTAATGACAGCAATGAAATGCAGTGGAAAGGTTTTTTGGGGATTAAGTAAATTTTCATGGCAAAGAAGGACTATGCAATTCATCTGATCACTCTTCATAACATTCTGGAGTATATGCAAATTGCTATTATAAAAACTTAAGCAGCAACTTTTCCAATTTCCAATATTTATGTTATTCTCAAAACTTTTGGCCACGACTGTACATAGGTGGTCTAATGGGGCTCTGAGCTAAGGTCTAATGGATCTTGGGGGTCTGATCTGAGGTCTGCACCACAGTGCAACTCGTAGTTTCATCACAGTTGGAGTGCGGAAGGTTGCTGATCCCTGTCCTACGTGCGTCTTATGGAGCGAAAAATATGGTACTTCACCTTCTCTGACATGTACCTTGTTATATTTTATGCTTGACTACCTGTCTGCTTCATATGGATATTTCCATAGAGATCCCTTCGCCTCACAGATACATAGGTAGATATACAAACAGTGGGACTGGAAGCAGCCGCGAACTGGCCATAGACCCTACAGGGAAATTTCCCAGTGGGCCAGTGCCTAGGATGGTACCTGAGCCCTTTCCATGGGCGCCAGCTGGATACATAACAATCTCATGCGCTGAGTAGTAAGTAAAGCTTGGTACTTATGCACTTGGCCGGTAGCCGCAGGTGCCCTCCTGTATTCAGCTGTACTGCCATGCTCAGTGATTCTGTGATACAGTTGAATACTGCAGCAGTATATTGAGCTGCACTCTGGTATTTGGTTCTGCTGTGGATGTTTTTTGTGCTGCACTATGATATTGCTGGTCCTATCTACTTGCGTTGTCCTCACCTACTTGTCTTGCTCCGCCTTCTGTCATTTTGGATCTGCCTACAGCATGAGGCCTCTTTTAGCCCACTTGTTTCCCATCCACCCTTGACCGGAAGCAACGAGGATGGGACCCCTGGTATAGGCCACTTGTAAGAGGTGATTGGGTGTTTTTTCTTTAAACACATTCCAGTCTTTTATTAATTTTGGGTTAGGGGTCGGACAACCATTTTAAAAGGGGTATTCTAGAATCTTAATATTCATGGGAGCTGGTTACTGCAGGACAGAACCCATTGAAGTGAAGGAAAGTCGGCAATGGAGCTGCTCTGGAACTGCTGATCACCGATGAGATATTGTTGGCCTATCCTGAGGATAGGTCATAAACATTAAAATACCCCTTTAAGTCTCAACATAAACTATATTATTAAGTTACGTAATACCACGGAACCCGTGTAATCGGCATTTACACAACCACACCTGTAGCTTATAATTGAATTTCTAATCTTTTACAATTAAAAGTTTGATTGAGGTCTAGTGAAGTTAGCATGTGATGAAAGAGAGGTCACGTGTATGTAAAGTTTTATTATTTTTCAAGTTCTAACCCATAATTCAAGCAGACATGTAAAGAATGGGCTTGATCTGGGGTCATCTACTTCACCACAGTGGATGAATTGTGTGCGCGCCGCACAGGACATACGTACAGCAGGCAGGCATGCTCAACCTACGGCCCTCCAGCTGTTGTAAAACAACAACTCCCACAATGCCCTGCTGTAGGCTGATAGCTGTAGGCTGTTCGGGCATGCTGAGAGTTGCAGTTTTGCAACAGCTGGAGGGCCTCAGGTTGAGCATGCCTGCTCTATCCTATTGGAAGACTCATTATCTTAAAAACATTTACTAGCCATTGTATCATGCAAGGTGCCGGCTAGTCTATTCATTTATTACTAGACCTTTGAAATATTACAAACAGAGGGAAAATGACATGAGACGACTTGTCTTTGTCAATCACAAATTCTTTTAAAATTACTTTTAAGTACTTTTGTATACTTAAATGATATTGTCATCATCCTGTACAATCAACATTAGTATAAAAGTATTGAGTATTGAGTTTATATATTTGTAATGGAATAATTTTTGTTGATTGAGGATTACAATCTGAATTCTTGTAATTCAGTACAAAGGCATTGTGCGGAATTTGAGTCAGTGCTGTCACCAGGAGTTAGCAGCCTATTCAGTATTAAAAGGGCTGTCCCATGAAAATAATATTCCATTTTTCAAGCCAGCACCTGGATCTGCATTACTTTTGTAATTGCATGTAATTAAAAATGTAGTATAGCCAATAAAATGTATTTGTCTGGCGCCACCTGCTATTTGTGATTTTCCTTATTTCTCTCTGTCCACCTGTGGTGGTCGCACATGCTCAGTTCAATCCTTCAACTGTCAGCAGCCATATCTACTGTTAGAAACTATGATGGGTACAGGGAGAGAGCTGCAGAAGAAAGGACATGATCCCTGAGCTGTGATAGGGAGAGAGCTGAAGCAGAAAGAACATACCCCTGAGCTGTGATAGGGAGAGAGATGAAGCAGAAAGAACATACCCCTGAGCTGTGATAGGGAGAGAGCTGCAGAAGAAAGGACACACCCACTGAGCTGCCAGCTGAAAATAAATATAGCAGAGCAATGAACAGGGAGATCTCTGGATCCATGTGAGGGCTGGTTCTAGCTTTGTTAGAAAGAGATTGTCTGATTTTCTTTCTTTCTTTCTTTTTCTTTTTCTTTTCTTTTTTATTTTATTTTTACATTTATCATGGGATACTTAAGTACCTGTGGACATGAGTAGAACTCATAGATGAATTGTCAGTTCATCAAACCATCATGGACAGGAACTGAGCTTGGTGGTAGGTAGGTGTATTGCTTTGTATCGCGTTGTTGGACCACTATGGCTGTCTCAAAAAAAAAATTTTTTGCTAGCGTTCAACATGGACCTGGGTAAGTCCTTCTTCTTACTCCATAGTTAGAAGTGAATGCCATTGTCCACGTTTTCTTTGACATTTTGATGTGGAAGTAAATCAAGTTTTTAAGACACATTACACTTAGCAATTCGGTGTCTGCTTGCACACGTGGTATATGTGTACTGTATTTTTCAGTCTATAAGACGCAACAACAATTAGAAGCATAAGAATAGAAAGTGCCATTTTTACTGTATATATCCTATGGGTGATATGGTACATACACAACACAAAAGCCAATGCCTCCTAACATTGCCAGCCACAGTGCCGACTGACTATGCCAGCCACAGTGCCCTCTGACTATGCCAGCCACAGTGCCCCCTGACTATGCCAGCCACAGTGCCCCCTGACTATCCCAGCCACAGTGCCTCATCACATTACCAGCCACAGTTCCTGATCACATTAACAGCCATAATGTCCCCTGACTATGACAGCCTCAGCGACTCATCACATTGCCAGCCACAGTGCCTGATCACATTGTCAGCCACAGTGTCCCCTGACTATGCCAGCCTCAGTGCCTCATCACATTGCCAGCCACAGTGCCCCCTGACTATGCCATCGACAGGGCCCTATCACATTGCCAGCCACAATGCCTGATCACATTAGCAACCATAATGCCCCCCTGACTATGACATCCACAGTGCCCCAACACATTTCCAGCCACAGTGCCCCCTGACTATGCCAGCCACAGTGCCCCCTGACTATGCCAGCCACAGTGCCCCATCGCATCGCCAGCCACAGTGCCTGATCACATTGGCAATAATAATGCCCGCTGACTACTCCAGCCACAGTACCTCATCACATTGCCAGCCACAGTGCCCCCTGATTATGCCATCCGCAGTGCCTCATCAGATTAGCAGCTATAATGCCCCTGAATATGACAATATCAGTGCCCTCTGGCTGTGCCAGCCACAGTGGCTCATCACATTGCAAGACAGAGTGTTCTGTGGAACAGAACCCTTACAACTGGAGGTAATGCTGAGCCGGAACACAATTGTCAGTGCCACCTTCTGAAGATACGGAACAGAGGTATTCAAATGGTCAGCGACAGCCTTGTCCCCGTCCATACAGTAATGTTCCCCATTTCTAATTTTTTGTAATTCCAATTTATCTTATTTAAAAAAATCAGTGCCTATAATAAATCCTTCTTATTAAAAAAAAAATCTGTGCCTATAATAAATCCTATCTCAGTCAAAAGCTGCTAAATTTCACCTAGTGAAAAAATGGAACTTGGCAATATGGGACACAATTCCCTTAAAAAAAAGGGGTAATTTGAGGCAATCGAGCTATGATTACAGTATAAATAGCATTGCTCATTGGTTTTTAAGACGCTGGTGACAAATATCCATATCCTCTCATGGTTCCTCTCACTTCTTAAGTACAAAGTAAGTGCAGCCCTTAAAAGTATCTCCTGCTGTCTAATTGCAACTTTGGTATTACTGGTGGCTTCAGCTGTGTACAGTCTCTATCTGTAATTTAGGTGTCACTTTACTTAATATTGAGGTAAGAAGGCAACGCGACATGCTAAATCAGAACAATAAAAGCCGACTCTGTGTCCAGCTGCAACCTACATATGTATTTAAAGGTATAAAGTCTATAGATGGCAGGAATTATAGTATTGCCTTTGCAAGTCTGTGATCATCTCAGTCCAGTAGTTTTCCAACATATAATCCCAGAACAGAGCTGTTTATACGGCAAAGTTTGCTCCCGCTGCTGTTCTTTAGTCTTTGTTGTCATGATCTTTTACTTGTGTCCGACCTGCATCTAGACGTATGTATTTACTAGGTATTTCCTAGGTGCTGTGATACACTTGATAAAAAGCCTGGTTGTTTATGTTATTATTGCATTACGTGGCTTATATTGCTGTAATTTCGCTACGTCATATGCTAGCTGCAGTGTATATTTTCAATATACCATCTTTTTCGCCCTATAAGACGCACCTAGGTTTTAAAGGAGGAGCAAAGAATAAAATCTTTTTCATCAGACCCGCAGTGTTTCTCAGATCTCAGCTCAGACCCTCAGTGTTTGTCAGACCTCATATCAGACCCTATGTGTTTGTCAGACCTCATATCAGACCCTATGTGTTTGTCAGACCTCATATGAGACGCTCAGTGTTTCTAAGATCTCAGCTCAGACCCTCAGTGTTTGTCAGACCTCATATTAGACCCTCAGTGTTTCTCAGACCTCATATCAGACCCTCAGTGTTTGTCAGACCTCATATCAGACCCCCAGTGATGAAGAGACCTCCATTGAGACCGCCAGTGATTCTCAGACCCCCAGTGATTTTCAGACCTCAGATCAGACCCACAGTGTTGACTGCCAGTGTGTCTCGGACCTCAGATTAGACAAAAAAATAACTTCTCCTGCACCAGACAATGCCACCCTGGAGATCCTCTTCTTGCCAAGCTGTGCTGTGACTTGACTTCTGATTACAGAGCCATCAGATTAGCAGCCGTAATGCCCCTGACTGTGACAGTCTCAGTGCCCCCTGACTGTGCAAGCCACAGTGTTCTATGGAACAGAACCTTTACAACCGGAGGTAAGGCCAAACTGAAACACAATTGTCAGTGTCACCTTCTGAAGATACTGAACAGAGGTATTCAAATGGTCAGCGACAGCTTGTCCCCGTCCATGAAGTAATCTTCCCCATTTAAAATTTTTTGTAATTCCATTTTTTCTTCTTATTAAAAAATAAATCATTGCCTATATTAAATCCTATCTCCGTCGAGAGCTGCTAAATTTCACCTGGTGTAATAATACACAAAAAATAAAATGGCAATAAAAAAAATAAATAACAGTGTACCGCTGCCGGACAAGGGCAGTATATGACTATACAGAGTATTTATGGCCAGCTTTAGGGTACTTTCACACTTGCCGCAGAGTGATCCGGCAGGCAGTTCCATCATCGGAACTGCCTGTCGGATCCATCAAAACGTATGCCAACTGATGGCATTTGTAAGACTGATCAGGATCCTGATCCGTCTTACAAATGCATTGAAATGCCGGATCCATCTTTCCGGTGTCATCCGAAAAAACGGATCCGGCATTTATTTTTTTCACATTTTTTTGGGTCTGCGCATGAAGGACGGATCCGGCACCCCGGCAAGTTTTCTGGATTTTTGGCCGGAGATAAAACCGTAGCATGCTGCGGTATTATCTCCGTCCTGAGCAGTCAAAAAGAATGAATTTTTGGATTGCTCTCCGTTCAGAATGCATGGGGATAAAACTGATCAGTTCTTTTCCGGTATTGAGCCCTGTGACGGAACTCGGTGCCGGAAAAGAAAAACGCTAGTGTGAAAGTAGCCTTAGCCGTATATAACAGAGGTAGTAAGTGAGGAGCATCTTCGATGCACTGTGAAGATGGATTAGCTTAAACTTCAGTATCAGCTTTTTCATAATAAAGTATAGTGTAAAAATGTTCATTATCACTTGCCTTACACACTTAATAAAAAAAATGGTTTTAAGCTGAAATAAGTCCCTGCTTTTCAGCGTCTGTTCAGAGCATTTTCAGTTGATCTACCATTACACCAGGCACTGCATTACCAGAGCTGCGCTAAGCTGCGAGGGGTGTGTCTGACATCAAGCTTTTTGTAATTTCCTGTTTGACAGAATTGTGAATACAGCTCTGGCTATAAATCGGGTTAAGTACAAGATAGGTAGTGAAGTGTATTTACAAAGTGAGTCATATTTTTATGTAGATCATCTACATCAGGCATGCTCAACCTGCGGCCCTCCAGCTGTTGTAAAACTACAACTCCCACGATGCCCTTCTGTAGGATGATAGCTGTAGGCTTTCAGGGAATGATGGGAGTTGTAGTTTTGCAACACACTGGACGGCCGCAGGTTGAGCATGCCTGATGTAGATGATATCTATATGGGAATTGGGAAATTATGTTTAAAGTAGACATATGCTTCAAGTTGAGAATCGTGTGTGTGTTAGGGAGGGGGGAGGGGGTCTAAACTGGTAACATAAGATATGCCTTAGTGGAGGAGCAGACAAATACTTGTAAGCTAGAGGATCCCGTTTCCTCATCACAGGAAGCAAGTTTGTTCTTTTTGTAGCCAGTTGATCAGAGTTCTCAATACAAAAAATACAAAAAGTTAAATGTATACATTTAAATTCATACACATCTAATTAAGAGTTTCTCTGCCTCAGAAGACGTTCACATCCCATAATCAGCATGTATGAAAAACTTTGTACACCTTAGACAACCCTTGTATGGAGCCCACATTGCGACAGCATGTATGCTTGGCCAACAATCCATTTAAAGGAGGTATACTGATGATGGGTCGAGGTCCCATTGGTCGGATTCCCACCAATCTAAGTTATCCCATATTCAGTGGATAAGTGATGATTTGTCATTATCCGGGGTAACCATCACCATGGATAATTGATATCAGTATTAGGCCTCATGCACATGACCGTTGTGTGCATCCGTGTCCGTTGTTCCGTTTTCCGTGATTTTCTGCGGACCCATTGACTTTCAATGGGTCCGTTGAAAACTCGGAAAATGCACAGTTTTTCCTCCGTGTCCGTGATCCGTGTTTCCTGTCCGTCAAAAAAATATGACCTGTCCTATTTTTTTGACGGACAACGGTTCACGGACCCATTCAAGTCAATGGGTCCGTAAAAAACACGGATGCAGACGAGATTGTCATCCGCGTCCGTGATCCGTAGGCTACTTTCATACGTCTGCATAAAAGCTTTTTTTAGATCTGAGTTTTCACTTTGTGAAAACTCAGATCCGACAGTATATTCTAACACAGAGGCGTTCCCATAGTGATGGGGACGCTTCAAGTTAGAATATACTAAGAACTGTGTACATGACTGCCCCCTGCTGCCTGGCAGCACCGGATCTCTTACAGGGGGCTGTGATCCGCACAATTAACCCCTCAGGTGCCGCACCTGAGGGGTTAATTGTGCGTATCATAGCCCCCTGTAAGAGATCCGGTGCTGCCAGGCAGGAGGAGGCAGACCCCCCTCCCTCCCCAGTTTTAAATTCATTGGTGGCCAGTGCGGCCCCTCCTCCCTCCCTCCCCTGTATTACATTCATTGGTGGCGAGTGTGCGGCCCCCCTCCCTCCCCTGTATTACATTCATTGGTGGCCAGTGCGGCCCCCCTCCCTCCCCTGTATTACATTCATTGGTGGCCAGTGCGGCCCCTCCTCCCTCCCCTGTATTACATTCATTGGTGGCCAGTGCGGCCCCCCCTCCCTCCCTCCCCTGTATTACATTCATTGGTGGCCAGTGCGGCCCCCTTCCCACCCTCCCTCCCCTGTATTACATTCATTGGTGGCCAGTGCGGCCCCTCCTCCCTCCCCTGTATTACATTCATTGGTGGCCAGTGCGGCCCCCCCTCCCTCCCCTGTATTACATTCATTGGTGGCCAGTGCGGCCCCCCTCCCTCCCCTGTATTACATTCATTGGTGGCCAGTGCGGCCCCTCCTCCCTCCCCTGTATTACATTCATTGGTGGCCAGTGCGGCCCCCCCTCCCTCCCTCCCCTGTATTACATTCATTGGTGGCCAGTGCGGCCCCCCTCCCCTGTATTACATTCATTGGTGGCCAGTGCCTCCCTCCCTCCCCTGTATTACATTCATTGGTGGCCAGTGCGGCCCCCCCTCTCCCCCCCTCCTAATTAACATCTCCCCCCCCCCCATCATTGGTGGCAGCGGAGAGTTCCGATCGGAGTCCCAGTTTAATCGCTGGGACTCCGATCGGTAACCATGGCAACCAGGACGCTACTGCAGTCCTGGCTGCCATGGTTACTTAGCAATTTTAGAAGCATTATACTTACCTGCGCTGTCTGTGACCGGCCGGAACTCTCCGCTGCCACCAATGATGGGGGGGGGATTTTAATTAGGAGGGGGGGACAGGGGGGCCGCACTGGCCACCAATGAATGTAATACAGGGGAGGGAGGGGGGGCCGCACTGGCCACCAATGATTTTAAAACTGGGGAAGGAGGGGGGTCTGCCCCCTCCTGCCTGGCAGCACCTGATCTCTTACAGGGGGCTATGATACGCACAATTAACCCCTCATAGCCCCCTGTAAGAGATCGGGTGCTGCCAGGCAGATGGGGGCAGTCATGTACACAGTTCTTAGTATATTCTAACTTGAAGCGTCCCCATCACTATGGGAACGCCTCTGTGTTAGAATATACTGTCAGATCTGAGTTTTCACGATATAACTCAAATCCGATGGTATATTTTAACATAGAGGCGTTCCCATGGTGATGGGGACGCTTCAAGTTAAAATATACCATCGGATTAGAGAAAACTCCGATCCGATGGTATAATAGGGACTCCTGACTTTACATTGAAAGTCAATGGGGGACGGATCCGTTTGCAATTGCACCATATTGTGTCAACGTCAAACGGATCCGTCCCCATTGACTTGCATTGTAAGTCAGGACGGATCCGTTTAGCTCCGCACGGCCAGGCGGACACCAAAACGACTTTTTCCTTCATGTCCGTGGATCCTCCAAAAATCAAGGAAGACCCACGGAAGAAAAAACGGACACGGATCACAAAACTACGGAACCCGTTTTTGCGGACCGCAAACAAAAATGGTTGTGTGCATGAGGCCTTAAAGGGGATGCGCTGTGGCTTAAAGGAAATGTATCATCAAAAAAAAATGTTTTGCCAGTTAAAACCAGATAGTAATGTCTTTGTTTTCTGATTGTAGATTTTTTTAATTCTATTTCCTGAACATAATTATGGGGGGCAGCCATCTTGCCCGAGCTGTTCTTAACAGCTTTTAGAAAGCATTAAGAAAATTGCCTTACGGCAGCCCTGTGGGCTATAGACACAATGGTCAAGAGGAAACCTCATTGACTTCTATGGGAGAGTTTTCTAGGCATGCTCTGAGAGGTTATTGTACATGGAAAATTAAAAATAAAATCAACAGAAATGTGTTAAAAATATGATAAACATAAAAAATGTGATTTAAACAATAGGTCATTTTATGACACATTCCCTCCAACCCCTTAAGGACCCATGACGTACATGTACGTCATCTCTGGCTGTGACTTAAAGGGGTTCTGCACTTTCATTTAACTGATGATCTATCCTCTGGATAGATCATCAGCTTCTGATCGGCGGGGGTCCGACACCCGGGACCCCCGCCGATCAGCTGTTTGAGAAGGCAGCGGCGCTCCAGCAGCGCCGTGGCCTTCTCACTGTTTACCCGCCGGCCGCCGGCCCACTGACGTCACGACTAGTATCAACTAGCATGGGCGTGGCTAAGCTCCACTCAAGTGAACAGAGCTTAGCCGTGCCCACGCTAGTTGATACTAGTCGTGACGTCAGTGGGCTGGCGGCCCGGCGGTAAACAGTGAGAAGGCCGCGGCGCTGCTTTCTTTCTCTCTCTTATTTTTATTGGTATCAGTCCCTCTCGTAGCAGGCCACAGTGTTGGGAAGTCTCTCCCTATTATAAGTTCATAGTGTAAATTTGTGGCAACTGCCACTTCGTGAGTCCACCTGCCGGCCCCTGTGGTTAGAGACACCAGGGCGGTGGGATAGTCTTTTAGGTCTCCATGGATGCACATGACCCCGACTTTCCGGCCAGTATACTTTGTGGACCGTACCAAGGGAGCCCTTACTAGGGACACAAGACTCCCTGAGTCCAGCAGAGCCTCTGCTGGAGTGTCTCCCACTTCCACCCGGCAAAAGTAGTTTAGAGTTTCTGGGGTACCTGCTACATACAGTTTCTTGGCATATAACAACTGACTGTAGCCATAGTTAGTATCCATGGGTTCCACCTGACAGTCAGCTCTTACATGGCCAGGCTCCTGACACCGCCAGCAGACTATCGGAGCCAGGTTCGGAGGGGGTACATCCTGGGTAGGTTTGGTTGGTACATGTAGCCAGGTCTGGGATGGAGATTTACGGGGTTTGACGGCCCCCCTACCAAAAGAACCCCACGTAAGATTCTTAGTAGCCTCGTAGCGCTCCACCAGGTCCACCATTTCCAGGGCATTGCCAGGAGACACCTTGGCGATCCAGTGCTGGAGAGGGGGTGGCAGAGCCCTCCAGAACATATCAGCCAATAGTCTATCCAGCATAGCCGTGGGACTCAGCACATCAGGCTGTAGCCACTTTTGCAAGAGGTGGAATAAGTCATAATACTGGGTTCTCGCAGGCTCCAGCGGCTTAAACCCCCACTGATGTACCCGCTGGGCCCGGACCAACACATTCACCCCCAGTCTTGCCAAAATCTCACCCTTTACTTTTTGGTTGGTACATGTAGCCAGGTCTGGGATGGAGATTTACGGGGTTTGACGGCCCCCCTACCAAAAGAACCCCACGTAAGATTCTTAGTAGCCTCGTAGCGCTCCACCAGGTCCACCATTTCCAGGGCATTGCCAGGAGACACCTTGGCGATCCAGTGCTGGTGAGGGGGTGGCAGAGCCCTCCAGAACATATCAGCCAATAGTCTATCCAGCATAGCCGTGGGACTCAGCACATCAGGCTGTAGCCACTTTTGCAAGAGGTGGAATAAGTCATAATACTGGGTTCTCGCAGGCTCCAGCGGCTTAAACCCCCACTGATGTACCCGCTGGGCCCGGACCAACACATTCACCCCCAGTCTTGCCAAAATCTCACCCTTTACTTTTTGGTAGTCGGCCGCTTGATCGTCCGGAAATATACTCGCTGGGAATTGGATGCCAGGAACGAAGCGACGACCTCAGCCCACTGGTTTT
This sequence comes from Bufo bufo, assembly GCF_905171765.1. Classification (NCBI taxonomy): domain Eukaryota; kingdom Metazoa; phylum Chordata; class Amphibia; order Anura; family Bufonidae; genus Bufo; species Bufo bufo. The sequence continues at coordinate 25,968,104 of NC_053398.1, read as the reverse complement.
GGGGTAGCTTCTTCTCGTACATCGCCAGGTAGGTTTCGATGTCATCTGCGGGGGTCATCTTAGGAATCGTGGCACGGAATGCTTTCCGGGCATCATGGACGTTCGGGGTTGCTCCTGCTGTCTGCAAAGCCATCACATGTTGTAGCAGCAACTGGTTGGTCTCCTGCTGCTGATTATTAACCTCGTGTGGGTGCAGGTTTGTCTCTCGCTGCTGCAGATTAGCCTCCATGAGGGCCTTCACAACAGCCTCCATTTTGTCGTGGGGCACTGGTTTTAATACAGCTGGTTTAATGTATGACATACAACCGTGCCTGAAAAATACAGAACCCAAAAATATTGGTGTTCACGCCAGCCTCACTGCTCTTGCTCGAATTGTGGGGATTCACTCTGGTAGACAGGGTGTGCGGACGCAGTACAGAGGAAAATTACCAGTTCTTAAATCAAACTTCCGTGCTTATTCACACAAAGCAAAAACAAAATGTCACTTTGCAGTCTTAGTGTTAGTTCACATACAATGGAAAGTCCACATAGCAAAAAATCACCTTGTTGGCAGTTCTGGCTCCAGCAGTCCATAGCAGGCTTTTAGGGGGCCTGTTTCCCTTACAGTCGAGTCTCAGCCCTCAAGCACAGCACAAGCTTCAGATCCCAGCACACACACCTCCTGAGCTCCACTGTCAGACTGAGGTAATCCTCTTCACCTGTCAGTGCTGGCTGGTTTTTAGGCCTGGCCAAACCCGGCCTGGATCATGGGAAGTAGGCACCCATCCAGCACTTTGACTACTCCCAGTAAGAGCCGTCCTGGATGAGCTATACAGCCATACTAAATATTAAGGTGTCAAACAGCAACTGCTGCTGACACATAAAAACCGGCTCTTACTCCACCGAGACCAGGAACCTAGGTGACGTGTACCTATCATCCATGATGATTCCTTGTACCTTCTTACAATATATATATATATATATATAGCTTGAAAAAGATAGGACTGCACTCCAAATAAAGTGAAAAATCAGTGGAGCTTTATTCACCCATAACTTTGGCAACTTAGCGACGTTTCGGCTCACAAGAGCCTTCTTCCAGCCTGGCTGGAAGAAGGCTCTTGTGAGCCGAAACGTCGCTAAGTTGCCAAAGTTATGGGTGAATAAAGCTCCACTGATTTTTCACTTTATTTGGAGTGCAGTCCTATCTTTTTCAAGCCATATTGTTGGGGTACTGCCGCTGCCTCTGTGGATTTTGCACCCGACTCCTGGTGGTGCTCCCGCTGGATTTTTCTTCTATATATATATATATATATATATATATATATATATATATCTTTTTTTGCTATATTTTGGGATTTCAGATCTAGTCATTTTTCTTCATCTGCAGCCATCAATGGTGCTCATGTGTATAGAGAGATTTTTCCAGATCTTCCCACTTCTCTAATTACAGGCTGTGTAAGGCATGATATGTTAATCAGTGGCATGTTTTAATAATGCTTTTTACTAAATGATATTGTCAGCCTTCATATACCTGCCTTGTAAACCTTTTCTACATTGCCTTTGAAGGCCTCGATCTCACAGGAGCCCCTGAACTAATAATTGCTACAACCTCACCATAGGCATTCATAAAGTTTACAAAACCCCCAGCCGAACGCACCATCCACTCAGACAATTAATAATTGCTTCTTCTAATACGTGGCACTAAATGGCTTCTTTTCACCACTGCATTGTTCATCTGTCAGTCAGACACAATGTACAACCATCTATACGATGCCACAAAGATGGTATTGTGACTTTAATGTCACTCTGGTAATTCTACTGTATCTTTGATTGATGTTTCCACAATGCATATAGTTCCAACATGCATTTATTATTAAGTAAGATTGTACAGATCTCATAATTAATTCTTTAATTTAATCACTATGTTTGTACTAAAACTACAAAAAAGCAACTTTTACCACGTGGTGCACAATAGGCTACAACTGTCAGCACTACCATTCGAAGCTGGAAATGTTCACACAGTGATTTCTGTTGTGACATATTTTTATTAAGATGTAAGTGCATTATTTTTTTTACCACATGTATTCCTTTTAGGCCTCATACACACAACAGTATTTTTCTTCCACGTCCCATCCACATTCTTAGACGCATTCATTTCATGGGGCCACAAAAAAAAAAAAAAAAACATCATATGGATGTCTTCGATGTGCAGTCCACATCCGTGTGTCGGTCTTGCAGATTATTGAACATGGCCAATTCTTGTCCGTTTTGCAGACACAAATTGGCATTTCTACTTAGAATGTCCTTAGAAAAATTCGGTATACGCAGCAAGTCCCTGAGGAGCCGGTGCAAAGGATCGGTAGTGGCTCTGATGAGGTGTTGGGTCACACCCTCAGGTCGTTGCTCCTGGGGGATCGAAAGGTTGTTTGAAGAATCAGGCCAGAGGTAGACGTATAACAGGCTCTCTTTACTTGTGGCACATCCAGCAGCAGTAAATACAAAGTGCAGTTTCTGGCCCCAGATGAGGAGGTATGTATGGCAATTAAATGGCACTAGAAGGCACTTGTGGATATATTTATTCACGATGTGATAAAAGCTTGCTATTTGACTTGCCTGGAAAAGGTCTAGGTGATAGGTGTCTTAAATGTAGCCCCTCACCTGCAGCAGGGTCTGTACAGTTGTGATACCACGTATCACTCTGCTGTCTAAGCACACTGAAGCTTTAGTAAAGCTGTCTTGGCTCTGGTGATCTCTCTAGAGTGACTGATGATCTCACAGGAGAATGAAGTAACAAGCTCTAGGAAAAGATGCTCCAGCATGTGCTTATTATCTCCTTCATTATCTCTCAGGAACTCCCCCTCTTGGCAGGAAGTAGGACTGGCCCACTTCTACCAAGAATGGAAGAACAGAGTGATTATCCCTGGTACTGCCAACCATACCTCAACTGCTGGAGCACACAGCAGAAACAAGATATAACATTACAATAATCTTTATATACGAGTATTGCAGACACCCCCAGAATTGGGGTACTTCACATGCACACAGCCTATATTTCTATTTTGTGGATCTGTGGTTTGCAGACCACAAAATACATACAGTTGTGTGCATGTAGCCTTACTGCTACCTTCAGTATGGTATAGAAATTGGTAAGTGGCCATATAGGGGCTCTAAACATCACCAGAAGACAGATAGGTAGATTGTGTAGGACCTACAACGTGGTTCCTTATATGTTGAACATTCAGGATTTTCCATTGTTGACGGTTTTTGCCAATTTAAAAGACTACCAGAGGCCTACTATTTTAGATTATCACTTGTGTTTCATTTTTATGATTTAGGGCAGCATGGTGGCTCAGTAGTTAGCACTGGTGCCTTGCAGCACTTGGGTCCTAGGTTCGAATCCAACCAAGGACAACATCTGCATGGAGTTTGTATGTTCTCCCGTGTTTGCGTGGGTTTCCTCCCACACTCCAAAGACATCCTGATAGGGACCTTAGATTGTGAGAACCATTGTGGACAGCTTGATGTTAATGTCTGTAAAGCGCTGCGATGTCTGTCAGCGCTATATAAGTGAGTATAATAAATACATTTATAGATCCAATAAACTGATGCAGTCTGTTATGCTACTTTCAGATAGCGTTTTTTGCGCATCTGTCGTGGATCTACAAAAACACTTCCGTTACAATGATACAACCGCATGCATCCGTCATGAATGAATCCAGTTGTTTTATGTCTTCTATAGCCATGACGGATCCATCTCGGATACGGTATCTATTGTGTCAGAGAAAACGTATCCGTCCCCATTGACTTACATTGTTTGTCAGGACGGATCCATCTTGCTCCGCACCACATCGAGGACAGCGTTTTTCTGTCCGCAATGGGGACGCAACCAAACTGAACGGAATGCATTTTGGTGCAATCCGTTTAGTTCAGTTCAGTTTTGTCCCCATTGACAATGAATGGGGACAAAACTGAAGCGTTTTCTTCCGCTATTGAGATCCTATGACGAATCTCAATAGCGGAATTGAAAACGCTAATGTAAAAGTAGCCTAAGCTGTGTAAAGGGGATCCTTCAGCTATTCCTCTAATGAAGCTGCTGCCACAAAGGTAAGTCTACATGCCCGATGATGCTATTGTTTGGGTAGAGTGAGGAGACACCCATACACAGTAGACAGTCTGCCAAGAATGTTGGGTCCATCCCACATTTATCTAGTATGTAGGGCCACCCTAACCCACATAATAATAATCTCATGGGTTTGTAGTTAACCACACTATGAAAGTCCTCAGTAGGTCAGTTTCCTAGATCCAGCGAGGTTTTACATCAGTTCCTAGTTCTTTGTTACTCTTGGACTATCCCAACAAGTGATCAGAGATTTTTCCTGTGGGCCTACATTCAAAAATACTACGGTCTGTTCATATTTTTTGCTCTATAAGACGCACCAAAAGTAGGGGGGAAATTGCAGTATGTCTCATAATGTGAATAATGAGTGCTTCCATTGTAAGTGTAGAGCTGCTAGGGCTGGTATTATTCATTGCTCCCAGGTCTTCTGCCGGCTCCGCTCTGTGCTGTGTCCTGATGCTATGTGATGCCAGGTCACAGTGCAGCACTGCAGGACGATCGTGCTAGATCTCCTGAGTGGCAGGGCCATCCAGAGCAGTAGAAGTAAGTTGTTTTATTTATTTTTTGTCTGATGAAGATTGAGGGTCTGATAAGAATATTTTTTTTTCTTATTTTCTTCCTCTAAAAGCTAGGTGTGTCTTATGGTTAGGTGCGTCTTTTAGAGGGAAAATACAGTATATTCAAGCATGTGTCATCTGGAATTGTATGGTGGGTGAAGAGCACATGTACAGTTGCCATTGGGTTTCACCATATATGTATCTCTGGTTAAATAACACAAAAGGTCACAGTGTCTTTAAGGACAGGAAGACGTTCCACCATTCTTGGCTAAGCCCTGGAAGGCGTATTGGCAATATGTTCTAACTAGCATAACACTAGTTTATTATTGTGACTAATCTTATTACGGCTCACTTAACAAGCGACTAAAGGTTTAGCACAAGGCCTAGTGAGGATACGCTGGTTATAAACACGCTTGGTGCCAGTTGTATTAGTGGCCTTAATCAGTGCATTTAAGTGGAACTCATAATATAGTCATTATGCTTTTTATACCAGCTAATTCTTTAAGGAAATTGCAGAAAAAAAATAATGAAGCCATGTTACGTAGCTACTTTATTTTTTTTATCGGCGGTATTACTGATGCCTCTTTTATGCAAAGTAGCTGGTATCTCATATTGGACACATTACTGTCAAGAAAATATTACTTGCCTTAATTATCAGTAATGAAGCAAGGATAAGCTGTTCACTTAGATATCCTATATCTAATGACCTTTCCCGCTAGAGGTTGTGATGAAAGGTATCCGTTTCACAAATTATGCCTCATTTAGCTGGTGGCATTTGTGTAGACGAATGTTGTGAGGATGAGTTCTAAAGTGAAATGTAAATTACATTGGTGTTTAGAAAGTGATTTAGTGCTCGCCTTCCACTACATCATTGTTTTTTTGTTTTTTTCTCTGTATTATTATTAAATGACTCGAAACCCTTCACTTTGTCACACTCACCCATTATATCAATGGTTACTTTAGCCTTGTGTTACAAACCACTGTTTATTTTTTGGAATAATTACGAGTTGAACAAACACACAAGAAAACACAAGACAAGCTGAGAGGCGTCTTTATTTGTGCCTTCAAACATGGCTCCCTACAGCTGTGTGAGAAGACAAGCTGTAGGGTCATGTCTATCTCGTGAAGTACCGTGCCGCCTTCATATGGTACATAATTTGATGGGCTGATGGTCTTATACCCTAAAAAAAAAAAAGACTTTTCTTCAAACGCTAAAAGGGTTGTCCGTGTCAATCAGTAAGTTGAGTGAGGGTCCAACCTCTAAACCAAAAAGTTGGAGACAACAAGGGCGATTAAATCTCCATTCATGGCTGGAGAGCATGCTTCTTGCCTCTCTGTAGAGGTAAAAAGAGAGGGTCATAAACAGTCAAGAATGGGAATTTAGGATCACTCATTTTCAGAGTTCGGACTCCCACCTAACTTTTATAATCTCTCTGCTAGAAAAGTCATAAATGTAAAAAATACAAGAAACTAGAGTAACTAATAACTGAAATCTTAATTTTGGTGCACATACTGCTGCAGATGGCATTTAATTTATGATGAGGCGTGTGCCTTGTCATAAATTACACGTCTTCTCCGACACAGCAGGCCCTGTTAAAATGGGCCTAGCACACACCAGGCTTGATAAATCAGGACCAGAAGGTCTCATCATGGGACAATCCTAAAAGTGTTCAAAAAGATTGTCTCTTCCACACCTTCATACAAGTTTCAGATGGCAGGTGTATACAACTGTGCTCCAACTGACTTACATCCAACATAACAGATTGTTTGTGGTAGTGTATTGAATTATTCCATCATGGGGTTAACTATAGTCATAAAATGATGCTATTTTAAAGTTTGGTGATTCTACGTGTTCTTTATGCCATCCTGAAAATCTTTTATCAACAGAGAGTTATGTAATAACGTAAGTTATGCTTTGAAGGGGTTGTCTCATCTGAGACATAGGTGGCAAATCGCTAGGATATGGCACCAATTTCCGATAGGTGCTAGTCCCACCTCTGAGAACGAGGTGAAGGAGAGCAAATCGCGCAAGCACGGTGTGCTGTCTATTCACTTCTATGGGAGCTCCAAAAATAGCCAAGCGCTGACTATTGCGATGACTATTTCTGTCAGTCCTATAGTTGTGAATTGAGAGATGGTTTGCTCAGCTATTTTCGGAACTCCGACAGAAGTGAATGAAGAGCATGCCGCATATGTGTAGTGCTCTGCTATTCACTTTGAGGGCCTGTTCTAGAGACCTGCAACTAACTGACACTTGTTCCATATCCTAGCGATATGCCACCAATGTTGCAGATGACACAACCACTTTAAGCTTGTCCCTTTACCGGTTCTGGAAAATATTATTAGATAGCCATCCTTTAGACCGGATTACACAAGCTTTGTTTGGACAACTTGGACCGATTCCTTTCAGTCCAGTAACTCTTTATACAACCTGTAGAAGAATTCATTATCACTAAGTTTTTCTACACATAGTTTTAGTCTTTAGGCTGTCACTTGTATATACACTGCTCAAAAAAATAAAGGGAACACAAAAATAACACATCCTAGATCTGAGTTAATAAAATATTCTTCTGAAATACTTTGTTCTTTACATAGTTGAATGTGCTGACAACAAAATCACACAAAAATAAAAAAATGGAAATCAAATTTTTCAACCCATGGAGGTCTGGATTTGGAGTCACACTCAAAATTAAAGTGGAAAAACACACTACAGGCTGATCCAACTTTGATGTAATGTCCTTAAAACAAGTCAAAATGAGGCTCAGTAGTGTGTGTGGCCTCCCTGTGCCTGTATGACCTCCCTGCAACGCATTTGCATGCTCCTGATGAGGGGGCAGACGGTCTCCTGAAGGATCTCCTCCCAGACCTGGACTAAAGCATCTGCCAACTCCTGGACAGTCTGTGGTGCAACGTGACGTTGGTGGATAGAGCGAGACATGATGTCCCAGATGTGCTCACTCTGGGGAACAGGCAGGCCAGTCCATAGCATCAACGCCTTCGTCTTGCAGGAACTGCTGACACACTCCAGCCACATGAGGTCTAGCATTGTCTTGCCTTAGGAGGAACCCAGGGCCAACCGCACCAGCATATGGTCTCACAAGGGGTCTGAGGATCTCATCTCGGTACCTAATGACAGTCAGGCTACCTCTGGCGAGCACATGGAGGGCTGTGCGGCCCTCCAAAGAAATGCCACCCCACACCATTACTGACCCAATGCCAAACCAGCAGAACGTTCTCCACGGCGTCTCCAGACTCTGTCACGTTTGTCACATTGCTCAGTGTGAACCTGCTTTCATCTGTGAAGAGCACAGGGCACCAGTGGCGAATTTGCCAATCTTGGTGTTCTCTGGCAAATGCCAAACGTCCTGCACAGTGTTGGGCTGTAAGCACAACCCCCACCTGTGGACGTCGGGCCCTCATATCACCCTCATGGAGTCTGTTTCTGACCGTTTGAGCAGACACATGCACATTTGTGGCCTGCTGGAGGTCATTTTGAAGGGCTCTGGCAGTGCTCCTTCTGTTCCTCCTTGCACAAAGGCGGAGGTAGCGGTCCTGCTGCTGGGTTGTTGCCCTCCTATGGCCTCCTCCACGTCTCCTGATGTACTGGCCTGTCTCCTGGTAGCGCCTCTATGCTCTGGACACTACGCTGGCAGACACAGCAGACCTTCTTGCCACAGCTCGCATTGATGTGCCATCCTGAATAAGCTGAACTACCTGAGCCACTTGTGTGGGTTGTAGACTCCGTCTCATGCTACCACTAGAGTGAAAGCACCGCCAGCATTCAAAAGTGACCAAAACATCAGCCAGGAAGCATAGGAACTGAGAAGTGGTCTGTGTTCACCACCTGCAGAACCACTCCTTTATTGGGGGTGTCTTGCTAATTGCCTATAATTTCCACTTGTTGTCTATCCCATTTGCACAACAGCATGTGAAATTGATTGTCACTCAGTGTTGCTTCCTAAGTGGACAGTTTGATTTCACAGAAGTGTGATTGACTTGGAGTTACATTGTGTTGTTTAAGTGTTCCCTTTATTTTTTTGAGCAGTCTATAAGGATGAGTAGGTGGATGTCTAAACCATCATTGATGAAAATGATGTACTAGACATTTCTAGGCAGTCTTTAAAACCAGTATTTGAAAGATTAGGTTCCTGATATGTTACTGTTTCACTATAAGTGAAAAGTAACCTATCAAAGCTCCTATTCTTGTTTTGTAATAGTATGTGGCGGTGTCAATGCCAAGATGTTTATTGGTTGCTAAAACATCACCTAAAAATCCAATGAATTTGCTAATTAGGTTAGGCAAGTCAGGAGCTTTGTGGCAAAAACGTTACCCAAATGTTGAATTTGTTAGTCACCTATCTAGGCTTCTAGATTTGACATGTTCATAACCATGCTCATCCAATGAAGTAGAAGTCACCCAAAAATTGTCCTTTCACGAGAATGACCGTTACAAAATTAAATTGGTCATTTTGATAATTCTTCTAATAATCCATAAAGATGTATTTTTTAAAAATATTTGCTCAAAAAGTTATTGCCTTCCATATGGACCCCTCGAGTTAGCAATATACTGTGTTTCTAACTTTGCAGTCTGGTTCCAAATAGCATGCCAGTCTAATTGTATTCCATATTATGGCTCATGCTGTTTAATGCAGTGGAAAATAGCTGCACTCGGCCTATGCTTTCTATCATCTCCTACCTGAAAAAACGGGTATCAGTTATGCCAGGATAGATGTAACCATTTTGTCTGTGTGCCTAAAGGCCTCATCTCATGGCTTTTCACTCCAACGGGTTTGGATACATTGAACTTCTGTCCTGTTGCTCTAGACAGAATCCCAACTTTTTGCCTTTTCTCCTACTTACCCGTTTATTTAAAAAATCTATGTAAGTATTAATTACCATATTTTTCACCCTTTAAGACGCACCTGCCCATAAGACGCACCTAGGTTTTAGAGGAGGACAATAAGAAAAAAATATTTTTCATCAGACCTCAGCTAACAGTCCCAATCAGACCCCAATGTTAATAAGACCCTAACAAGTCCTCAGATCAGAACCACAATCAGACCCCAATGTCAATGACGCCAAATCAGCCCCCAGTAGACCCCATTGATTCTCATAATAACCCCCAGCAGCCCCCATTGCCTCATATCAGCCCTCAGTATCCCTCATTGCCTCTCATTTTGGCCCCCAGAAGCCTCCATTGCCTCTCATATTGGCCCCCAGCAGCCCCCATTGCCTCATATCAGCCCTCAGTAGTCCCTGGTGCCTCTCATATTGGCCCCCAGCAGCCCCCATTGCCTCATATCAGCCCTCAGTAGTCCCTGGTGCCTCTCATATTGGCCTCCAGCAGCGCCCATTGCCTGTCATGTAAGCCCCCAGCAGCCCGTATTGTCTCAGATCAGCCCCTATTGCCTCATGTTTAATAAAATAAATAAACCACCTGCCTCTCCTGCTTCTGGACACCGCCGCTCCTCACCACCCGCGCTCTTCTTCCTCCTGCTGTCGGCCATGGGTACTTTCACACTAGCGTTTTTCTTTTCCGGCATAGAGTTCCGTCACAGGGGCTTTATCGCCATGCATTCTGAATGGAGAGTAATCCGTTCAGGATGCATCAGGATGTCTTCAGTTCAGTCATTTTGACTGATCAGGCAAAATAGAAAACCGTACCATGCTATGGTTTTATCTCCGGCGGAAAAAACTGAAGACTTGCCTGAATGCCGGATCCGGCATTTTTTCCCATAGGAATGTATTAGTGCCGGCATTCAAAATACCGGAAGAAAGTAAATGCTGGATCCGTTTTGACGGATGACACCGGAAAGACTGATCAGGCATTTAAGACTGATCATGATCCTGATCAGTCTTACTAATTGTTGGCATACATTTTGCCGGATCAGGAAGGCAGCTCCGGTGACGGAACTGCTTGCCGGATCTCTCTGCTGCAAGTGTGAAAGTAGCCTGTGCTGTGAACTAGTGCGCACAGCGTGAGGTCACAGAGCGCCCTCACGCTGTGCGCAGCAACTACATAGCCAACAGCCGAGGACCAGGAAGCGGTGAATACAGAGCCTTCACCGCTTGTTGGTCCTCCGGTACTAATGATCACTTCCATTATGGGGCGAAAAATACGGTATTATTTTTTGTGAATGGCCTATATGTATACAATGAAGATATATAGGAGCGAGAAGCATTTTGCCCTGGCTGTGCCTGCGGCGGCTATTCGGCAGCAAGCAGTTTGATAAATATCATACTTGCCCAAGATGGCAGCTGCGAGATAGAATACATTATTTTGAGATAGCGCGTTTATTTTATTCTGACAAGCAAAATTACAGCAGACAAAACTTGAGTCCTACAGCACACAATAATTAATGAAATTGCAATGGCTATCTTTTCTTAAAACTGTCACTTCTGCTAGTACATTGTGTTACATAGACAATGAAAGGATTGGTTATTTAGCGGAAAAAAAGCCAAGAAAACAATAAACTTACTGTATTTTAAAACTGATCTTCAATTACTTAAAAAAATAATGTGCATAATTTAAGAGCAATTCAGCATTTTTTTATTTATTTTTTAGGGAGTTTGCTTGTTATGCACTTCTGTAAGTTTTCTTGACCGTCCTACTGGAGAGTTCTGCGTCAGCTGCTAAAATGGATTTCTGATATATGGAAATGTAGAATATAACAACTAAAAACAGCACAAAAAACCTAATAACTTCAAAAATATGTTTATGCCCTTTTCAAATGATGCAAAATGGATGATTACTTTTCTTGATTTTTCATTGATTTTAAAGGGGTTCTCCGGGATTTAAAGGGGTTATCCGAGTTAACTTAATTTCTCTCTATGGCTTTATTTCCCCTATACATTAGTTTTCCTAAATAACTTGCAGTACCTATCTTGTGCCGTTTCTCTGCTACACTAAACAGTCATGTGACCGCCCACGTCATCAGCTGTGACGTTCCGTTTACATGGAGCTCTCTGCTTGTCGGAGTGACTAAGCCATGTAAACGGAACGTCATCACCCTTGGCCACGCCCCCACCTCTCTGGATTACAGTCCGTGCGGCTGTGAGTTGATCGCGCATGCGCGATCCTCACTTGTGCTGCGGCTACCTCAAAGTTCCTCCCTTCGGCTAATAGGTGATCGCATATGCGCGATCATCAGGCCAGGCAAAACCAGCAATAGCTTGGGGCCCCGAACTGGTTGGGGCCCCGAGCTGGCCAAGCAGAGTAACAGTCAGAAGATCCATCCAATGGTATAAAATATTCTAACCCCCAGGCGTTCCCATGGTGACGGGGACGCTTGCCTGGTTAGAATATACCATCGGATCTGAGTTTTTCGAGCTCAGTGAGATCGTAAAAAACTCAAATCCGATGGTATATTCTAACCCCCAAGCGTTCCCATGGTGACAGGGACGCTTGCCTGGGGGTTAGAATATACAGGGCGCTGTAGTGAGCTCTTTACTTGCATTCTTGGCTCTGTACTCCGGTAATAGCAGAGCAGGCAGTTCGGGGGGCGGCGCTCACTCACTGTCACTGACGTCACGCGCCTGCTCCTCCCACTAGGCGGAGCAGGCGCGTGACGTCAGTGAATGAACGCTGCCTGCACTGCCTGCTGTTGTTACCGGAGCTCAGCCAAAGTAAGAGTCAGAGACTCATAGATTTCAAAATAATAATAAAATAGCTCTGCATAGAAAAATGAAGTGAATGATTAGTACTGCTGCTGTGAGCGTCGGGGAGGGGGATCTGTGGATGGCACTGTAGGGGGATCTGTGGTCTGTGGATGGCAGGCAGTGCCATCCACAGATCCCCCTACAGTGCCATCCACAGATCCCCCCTCCCCTAAACAGTGCCATCCACACAGATCTCCCCCCTAAACAGTGCCATCCACAGATCCCCCTACAGTGCCATCCACAGATCCCCCTACAGTGCCATCCACAGACCACAGATCCCCCTCCCCTAAACAGTGCCATCCACACAGATCTCCCCCCTAAACAGTGCCATCCACAGATCCCCCCTCCCCTAAACAGTGCCATGATCATCATGATGGCACTGTTTAGGGGAGGGGGCATCTGTGGATGGCACTGTAGGGGGATCTGTGGATGGCACTGCCATACACAGATCCCCCCTAAACAGTGCCATCCGCAGATCTCCCCCATAAACAGTGCCATCTACAGATCCCCCCTAAACATTGCCATCCACTGATCCCCCCTCCCCTAAACAGTGCCATCCACAGATCTCCCCCATAAACACTGCCATCTACAGATCCCCCGTAAACAGTGCCATCCACTGATCCCCCCTCCCCTAAACAGTGCCATGATCATCATGATGGCACTGTTTAGGGGGGATCTGTGGATGGCACTGTTTAGGGGGGGGATCTGTGGATGGCACTGCCATACACAGATCCCCCCTAAACAGTGCCATCCGCAGATCTCCCCCATAAACAGTGCCATCTACAGATCCCCCGTAAACAGTGCCATCCACTGATCCCCCCTCCCCTAAACAGTGCCATGATCATCATGATGGCACTGTTTAGGGGGGATCTGTGGATGGCACTGTTTAGGGGGGAGATCTGTGTGGATGGCACTGTTTAGGGGAGGGGGGGATCTGTGGATGGCACTGTAGGGGGATCTGTGGATGGCACTGCCATACACAGATCCCCCGTAAACAGTGCCATCCACTGATCCCCCTCCCCTTTACAGTGCAGAGCAGGGTGAGGAGAAGGTCAGATCAACCCCTCCCACAAATATTCATGAGGGAGAGATGAGTCATTGTTGTTACTGCTGCATGTAAACACAGCAATAACAGAACCTAGAAAAGGTGTAAAGATCTTTTTTTTTTTTCAAAAAATCAAGCTTGACTAATGTATATGTATATCCTGATTAATTTTGTTAGGTTTTATTTTTTTTTCCCATAACTCGGATAACCCCTTTAAATATTAATGACCTGTCCTCAGGATGAGATCTCCCGACACCCTTGCCGATCAGCTGTTTGAGGAAGTGCCGAGGCATCCTCCCAGCTTACCAAGGACATTGCTGTCCATTTGATATCCGCTGCGCTTGGTTTGCCCATGCACTTCATAGTTTTCATTTGGGAGATCATACGGCCGAGCAGTACTTCCCCCAGGGATAACCATTGATAGAAGGGGTGCCATAAGTCATAGCTGTATCAATCAGCTGATCCCTTGGTCTACCATTAAATATGTAAAGCTTTGGTCATTAAAATTTTTATAGCTGGTATTTTTCTAAACCCTTTATCCTGAAGCCGGTTCGCCCATGCACTTCATAGTTATCCATTCACTTGGGAGATCATACGGCCGAGCAATACTTCCCCCAGTGGTAACACTTGATAGACGGCGTGCCATAAGTCATATCTGTATTAATCAGCTGATCCTTTGGTCTAACCTTTAGGAAATAAAGCCTTAGTCATTAGCAGTCATCATATCTGAACCCTTTATCCTGAGATACAGGGGTGTAGTGTATCTAGCCTTTCTGCTGCCTGAGGCGCAAACTGAAACGCCCCCCCCCCCCCACCCCCCATGCCAATGTCTTAACCTAACCCCTTTGCCACAATGAAAGCGCTCATTCTCCATGGCCCTTCCGTTGCCCCCCCTCTTGCCCCTACCTGGTGCTGCCTGAGGCAGTCGCCTCACCTGGCCTCATTGGTGGTGCACCCCTGCTGAGATACAACAGTCTAACCGGCTACACAGTATGAACCGTCAGGGAACATAAAAATGTTTGCAATTTTGATCCCTAATGCAAATTGCTATGCACGGATGCATATTCCTTCTATGTATGAATATGTATTTGGGGACTTAAATGCAATGGAACCAAATTGAACCAATACAACCATGTCAAGAAGTCTTACCCCAACATTCCTATCTCTTCTAACGGCCCTATTAAGACAGTAAAGACATTCCACCACTGCCCGAGTGTCAAAGAGTTAATCCTTGCAAATACTAATAACCGCTTTTCCTGCAGGTAAGCTATAAAGTTGTACTGCATGCTGGCTGTTTAATTTCTGGTTGAAGAAGCACAGCAGTTTTTTTAGTTCATTATCTTTTGAAAAAACAGTAACAAGATAATACAGCTGCCTCTGATTAAGATGTAAATTCTTTCTAATTAGAATGTAAATTCTTACATTTAAATGAAGACATCAGTTGTCAGGATGCCATATGATATCTTATTTCACCTTGGCTGAATAGAGCTCTCAATGCCCGTCTATGGCACTAAAACATTTTTGTGGAGCCTTTGTTGTGTGATTCTTGTAATATTCCCCCTTCATGTTGCCTTTTCACTTGTCTTTTGTTTGTTTTTCCCCTTGCATCTGATATTGTTGTGCCTTGGGATTCCGCGGAAGTTTGGAATGAAAATTGAGTTCAGTCGGTGCCAGTATCCTCTTCTGCCTCAATTACTTTTGCGGAATTTTTTCTCAATGTAAATCAAAGGGGGCTGCATAAAGTAGCGCGTGTATTCGAAATAATTAATTTTCCATAAAGTGATGGATCAAGTCCAATCAACCTTCCTGAAATCCAAATAATAGAAAAGAGAATTAGAAATTAATTAACATTTCCTGTCATTAATAGTTTATTGTGGGCTGTTTTTATTCTGCCACAGTGTATTTTTAATAAGTTTTAGAAAATGGTTTCTTGATTTTCTTTTTTTTTTTATTGTTATTATTGTGGAATTCTAAAAGAAACCTTTGACCACAATTATACTGTGGTGAAAATATGCTAATATGAATTTTGGCAAAATAAAGAATTTACTGCGCCGGTGTAACTGTGCTATATTTTCTATACTGTAAAAGTAAGACGACGTGCAAGTTAGGACTTGAAAAGGTAAAAACAAACCAAATCGTAAATCTTTAGCTTCTGATTTACTAATGGTGCAAATCAAATGGTGTGTATGCAGGTCAATGCCACTTTCTGCTCCAGTCCTAGCAATTAAGTGATCACTGGAGGCCGGGTGTCTGCACAAGCTGCTGGGCAGGGGCGGATTGGCCATCGAGCCTGTAGGGAAATTTCCTGGTGGGCAGATACCCAGGGGGCTGCCTGAGCACCCCTCACGGCTGCCGGTTGGGTACATAACATTCTGATGCTTTCAGAATAAATTAATGGTAGGAGCATCAGGAACTTATACACCTGGCCTGTGGCCGCAGGTGCCCTCGTGAACTGTATCACCATCCTGTTGACGAGGGCAGCAGCATTATGTGCTGGACTATAATATTTAATTCTGCAGGGGTGGTATCACTACGGTATTGCTGCCCCTCCTATTTTTGTTATCCCTGCCTACTTATATTGGCCCGCCTTCAGTCAATTTAAACCTTCCTGCAATATTGGGGCCACTTTTAGTTGTTTTTTTTCCAAGGCCACTTTAAGTTCCCAGTCCGCCCCTGCAGCTCGGTCTGAGCATTCTTAGATCAGCTCTACAGTGAGGCTCTGGGGGCTGTATTGCTCCTGTAACTGGGGCTGATATATTAGCAATCAGCAGTGAAATTTATTTTTTGTATTAAATGGCCTCTAGAGGTCTAGTATGAAATTATAGGGGACAAAAAGTGTAAAATAAAAGATAAATCAATAAAAAAAAATGTTAAAAATATTTATATGCCTTATATAATTATTGGCTTTTGTGCCAAGGGTGACAGTGTTTCTGAAACTAGTTTTTGAATTATTTGCGTGCTGCTGTGGTGAAAGTGTATCGTGAGTGGACAAATGGCAGCATTACGAATAAACGACGTGGAAACTGCGAAGCACCACGTGCAATTGATGTCAGAGGTGAACGTTGGCGACGAACGAAGGAGCGCAAGGGCACACTGACATGCTACCGAGGAGCAGGTCACTGCCGAAATAAACCAGGGGGCTGCCAGACATCTACAGTGGATTGAAAAGGCTACACACCCCTGTTAAAATGTCAGGTTTCTGTGCTGTAAAAAAATGAGACAAAGATAAATCATTTCAGAACTTTTTCCACCTTAAATGTGACCTATAAACTGTACCACTCAATTGAAAAACAAACTGAAATCTTTTAGGTGGAGGGAAGAAAAAATATTTTTATATCCACTGTAAATCCATCATCCATCAGCAATCACACTGCCTGATTGGGCAGTGTAATGCCACCCTTAGGAAATTGGGTTATATAATCTGTGGGCTAATTGGAGAGATTGTTTGGGGTGTGCTCGATAAATACTGTTCAAGAGATGGGATCATGATGAATTATGGAAAGAAAACAAGCCAGCAGAGGCAGGGTGAATGCAATGTTCTGCTGGGAACGTTTTGGTCCTGGCATTCATGTGGGTGCTACTTTGATATGTACCACCTACCTAATCATTGTTACAGTCCAACTACACCCCTCATGGCAACCATATTCCCTTATAGCAGTGACCTCTTATAGCAGGATAATGAGCCCTGCCACACTACAAAAATTCTTTGGAAATGGTATGAAGAATATGAAAGAGTTCAAGGTGGTGTTTTGGTCTCTACATTTTCAACCTGATTGATCATCTGTGGAACCTAGACAATATTAAGTGATTTTATTGTTATGGCTAACAAGGGCGGTTGCAATGAGAACAGAACTTTCCTCTTACTAATCACCCTGCCACTTTAGATGGCAGAGATAATGGCACAATGTGAGTCTCATGGCAGGCACTCTCTTTAACACCTCTTCTTGGCAAGCCACAAGTTCCCTAAGGACATTTGTTGATTAAAACAAGAGGAGAACATTTCACATACCTTGGATAACAGGTTGGGTAATCTTCAAAAAGCAACAACTGTATGCCTTGGGGCCTTCAGAATTAAATGAACATTGGTTTTGGTTGACATTGCAATAAGGGCTTAGTTGAAATTGTGATAGGTTGTGTTCCATAAGCCTCTATATAATTGTTAAAGAGTGATGTAAGTACACCACTTGGATTTACAACAATTTGGAAATCATGTGGATGTTACCAAGAAAGATGAACTAGAGCAGATGAAAAATTATGAAAAATGGAGGAGGAAGAGGTTGTAATCCTTTATTTTTTGGCATTATGTAGTCTCTCTGACTGGTATACACTTTTCACTATAACTATATTTTTTTGATCCCCAGAAAAGTATCAGGATCAAGTGATGACTGCACAAGAGTAGCAACTAGGAGGTCTAATCAGAAGACCAATAAAAGTTAGGGTTGTTATAGTGGACATGATGAATTGTCCACTGCCTTTCTTTCCCTTAAAGAGAGTATATCTTTCAGAAATCAAATATTAACCCAGAAATTCTACCACCTTACTGGCACATAGACATCATATACAGGGAGTGCAGAATTATTAGGCAAGTTGTATTTTTGAGGATTAATTTTATTATTGAACAACAACCATGTTCTCAATGAACCCAAAAAACTCATTAATATCAAATCTGAATATTTTTGGAAGTAGTTTTTAATTTGTTTTTAGTTTTAGCTATTTTAGGGGGATATATGTGTGTGCAGGTGACTATTACTGTGCATAATTATTAGGCAACTTAACAAAAAACAAATATATACCCATTTCAATTATTTATTTTTACCAGTGAAACCAATATAACATCTCAACATTCACAAATATACATTTCTGACATTTAAAAACAAAACAAAAACAAATCAGTGACCAATATAGCCACCTTTCTTTGCAAGGACACTCAAAAGCCTGCCATCCATGGATTCTGTCAGTGTTTTGATCTGTTCACCATCAACATTGCGTGCAGCAGCAACCACAGCCTCCCAGACACTGTTCAGAGAGGTGTACTGTTTTCCCTCCTTGTAAATCTCACATTTGATGATGGACCACAGGTTCTCAATGGGGTTCAGATCAGGTGAACAAGGAGGCCATGTCATTAGATTTTCTTCTTTAATACCCTTTCTTGCCAGCCACGCTGTGGAGTACTTGGACGCGTGTGATGGAGCATTGTCCTGCATGAAAATCATGTTTTTCTTGAAGGATGCAGACTTCTTCCTGTACCACGGCTTGAAGAAGGTGTCTTCCAGAAACTGGCAGTAGGACTGGGAGTTGAGCTTGACTCCATCCTCAACCCGAAAAGGCCCCACAAGCTCATCTTTGAGGATACCAGCCCAAACCAGTACTCCACCTCCACCTTGCTGGCGTCTGAGTCGGACTGGAGCTCTCTGCCCTTTACCAATCCAGCCACGGGCCCATCCATCTGGCCCATCAAGACTCACTCTCATTTCATCAGTCCATAAAACCTTAGAAAAATCAGTCTTGAGATATTTCTTGGCCCAGTCTTGACGTTTCAGCTTGTGTGTCTTGTTCAGTGGTGGTCGTCTTTCAGCCTTTCTTACCTTGGCCATGTCTCTGAGTATTGCACACCTTGTGCTTTTGGGCACTCCAGTGATGTTGCAGCTCTGAAATATGGCCAAACTGGTGGCAAGTGGCATCTTGGCAGCTGCACGCTTGACTTTTCTCAGTTCATGGGCAGTTATTTTGCGCCTTGGTTTTTCCACACGCTTCTTGCGACCCTGTTGACTATTTTGAATGAAACGCTTGATTGTTCGATGATCACGCTTCAGAAGCTTTGCAATTTTAAGAGTGCTGCATCCCTCTGCAAGATATCTCACTATTTTTGACTTTTCTGAGCCTGTCAAGTCCTTCTTTTGACCCATTTTGCCAAAGGAAAGGAAGTTGCCTAATAATTATGCACACCTGATATAGGGTGTTGATGTCATTAGACCACACCCCTTCTCATTACAGAGATGCACATCACCTAATATGCTTAATTGGTAATAGGCTTTCGAGCCTATACAGCTTGGAGTAAGACAACATGCATAAAGTGGATGATGTGGTCAAAATACTCATTTGCCTAATAATTCTGTACAGGGTGTAGTTAAAGCCAGCACAGAAAGTAGCTAAGAAAGAGCACCTCCATTTCAGGGCATTCGGCAGTGACTGTGTTACATGGTTACCTATTAGCTTGCATAGCATTTTCCCCGAGAAATATCAGCAGGGCAACCTCTTTCTAAAAATATACGGTATTGGTGTTGAGAGACCAATATCATGCAGTTGAAACCTCCATATAGGAAGCCAGCATAGAAAGCTGCTAAGAAAGAGCATCTCCATTTCTGGCCATTCGGTGATGTCTGCGTTACATGGTTACCTTCCCAATATTGGGACATCAACACAATTCTAAGATTTTTGGCTCTATACACCACCACAATGGATTTGAAATGAAACTAACAAGATGTGCTTTAACTGCAAAATTTCTGCTTTAATTTGAGGGTATTTACATCCAAATCAGCTGAACAGTGTAGGAATTACAACAGTTTGCATATGTGCCTCCCACTTGTTAAGGAACCAAAAGTAATGGGACAGAGTAATAATCATAAATCAAACTTTCACTTTTTAATATTTGGTTGCAAATCCTTTGCAGTCAATTACAGCCTGAAGTCTGGAACGCATAGACATCACCAGACGCTGGGTTTCATCCCTGGTGATGCTCTGCCAGGCCTCTACTGCCACTGTCTTCAGTTCCTGCTTGTTCTTGGGGCATTTTCCCTTCAGTTTTGTCTTCGGCAAGTGAAATGCATGCTCAATCGGATTCAGGTCAGGTGATTGACTTGGCCATTGCATAACATTCCACTTCTTTCCCTTAAAAAACTCTTTGGTTGCTTTTGCAGTATGCTTTGGGTCATTATCCATCTGCACTGTGAAGCGCCATCCAATGAGTTCTGAAGCATTTGGCTGAATATGAGCAGATAATATTGCCCGAAACACTTCAGAATTCATCCTGCTGCTTTTGTCAGCAGTCACATCATCAATAAATACAAGAGAACAAGTTCCATTGGCAGCCATACATGCCCACGCCATGACACTACCACCACCATGCTTCACTGATGAGGTGGTATGCTTAGGATCATGAGCAGTTCCTTTCCTTCTCCATACTTTTCTCTTCCTATCACTCCGGTCCAAGTTGATCTTGGTCTCATCTGTCCATAGGATGTTGTTCCAGAACTGTGAAGACTTTTTTAGATGTCGTTTGGCAAACTCTAATCTGGCCTTCCTGTTTTTGAGGCTCACTAATGGTTTACATCTTGTGGTGAACCCTCTGTATTCACTCTGGTGAAGTCTTCTCTTGATTGTTGACTTTGACACACATACACCTACCTCCTGGAGAGTGTTCTTGATCTGGCCAACTGTTGTGAAGGGTGTTTTCTTCACCAGGGAAATAATTCTTCGGTCATCCACCACAGTTTGTTTTCCGTGGTCTTCCGGGTCTTTTGGTGTTGCTGAGCTCACCGGTGCGTTCCTTCTTTTTAAGAATGTTCCAAACAGTTGTTTTCGCCATGCCTAATGTTTTTGCTATCTCTCTGATGGGTTTGTTTTGTTTTTTCAGCCTAATGATGGCTTGCTTCACTGATAGTGACAGCTCTTTGGATCTCATCTTGAGAGTTGACAGCAACAGATTCCAAATGCAAATAGCACACTTGAAATGAACTCTGGACCTTTTATCTGCTCACTGTAATTGGGATAATGAGGGAATACCACACACCTGGCCATGGAACAGCTGAGAAGCCATTTGTCCCATTACTTTTGGTTCCTTAACAAGTGGGAGGCACATATGCAAACTGTTGTAATTCCTACACCGTTCACCTGATTTGGATGTAAATACCCTCAAATTAAAGCTGATCGTCTGCAGTTAAAGCACATCTTGTTTGTTTCATTTCAAATCCATTGTGGTGGTGTATAGAGCCACAAAAATTACAATTGTGTCGATGTCCCAATATTTATGGACCTGACTGTATATGAGTAGCAGTTTCTCCAAGAAATATGAGCAGGGCAACCTCCTTCTAAAAATGTATTGGTGTTGAGACAACCCCTTTAAAAGAGATTTTCCACCTAGACGTTGGTATTTCTGAAACTGCCATAACTTGAATAGAGCGAGCAACCTCTTTATTATTGTCCATCCAGACATGACTGCCTCCAGCCACTTCACCTGACATTATGGAGGGGTCTCAGAGATGGATGCCTCCCATATCATAAATGCATAGTATATTCTGTGGTTGTGCATTTTAAATTGGCTAGTTGAACATGTAAAGCCTTGAATCTGTAGCTTTGGTCTATGTGGACCTCTTGGAATACTTCATTAACTACTTTGTCACCAGCCTGCAATGTCTACATTTTGAATCTTCTTACAGATTTCCATCGTCTCATTTCAGCCAGAAGCGGTGGTAAATTTTGGCACGTGTGTAATACGATTTAAAATTTGACATGGAGGTAAAGCATGACTTCCTTGTGGTGTACATGCATGATATTGTGTAAAGGTGTCAATGTCAAGTACTTGTAAATCCTTGAAGATTAATTGAAGCATGCTTGGACAAGCTAAGAGAAGGCGGGTGTTTTCCTCGTTGCCTTGAATGTTGTTGTCCTCCCATTTGCCCAGCTGCTCAGCTGCGTTAAGTGTTCTAAGAGTTTTGTCTGCTGTTCACCAATTTAGCTCAAGTGATGATCTTTGCACTCTTAGGTTCAGTCTCTACTCACTTTTTTGTGGTCACAAAGAACCATGTGAAGTGGAAGCTTTCTCCGCTCTCCATCACATTCTGCTGGCTTCTACATCCATGACATCCTACCATATTTTGTTTTCCCTCACTGCTTGCCAAGAAAGCATATGTGTTTGCTTTCACAGAAAATTTTATGTTTGTGAAATGAGTGGTAGAATATTCCTGTCCGTGTTGATAATTGTCTTTAATGCTTCAACATAGTTTTTTTTTACCATATTGTGTTGGTGGCAGAATGCTTAATTTATACTGTACAAAAGTGTAAAAAAAATAACAACTTGGGTGCTGAGGGACTGTCTAAATTAGAAACTGCACAGATTTAATGAATCACAACAGAGCATATGGAAACCGAATGGGCAAAGTCTTTACGATCACAGCTTTCACAAGGTGATTAATCAAGTAGAAAATTTACTTTTGTTCTTTTTTTTCCATCATCTTCAACTTTTGCTCCTTGTGGATTTAAAAAAGGTTTTGAATATTATTTTATTGCTCATTATGCAAATTGATTAACATAAATAAGAAAAATATCACATGGGTAAGGCTACTTTCACACCTGCGCTAAAGTCATAGTCAATGGGGTCAGGTGGTGAACTGCAGTATTCAGCTTGACTATATACGGTAAACTTCGGCAGGTTGTTCCTCTGCCGGGAAAGGCTACGGGATAGCTTTAGCGTGAAACTAGCCTAAGCTTGTATTTGTTGTATTTTGTTACCTGAATGGTATCTTATAGACTGTTGCAGGGTGGATCTGAAGTCACATGCACTTTGAGGGACTCTTTTGTGTAGGTTATGATTACCCAATGCTACGGCCATCAAGTTTCTAGATTTCAGTCATATAAGTCTTCTTTCATAGAAAAGATCATAGATCAGATCTTCCCAATAGACTTTAGCAGAGTCAGTCTCTGACAGATGATATTGACCGAAGAAAAAATAGCTACATTCAAGTGGCTGCTGATTGGGTGCTCAAATTTGCAGGACCAAGGAGAAGAGAAGTTTATGTTGGGGACATTAAGTCTGGATTATTTACAGGGACACTTTAGTAGCAGTAACAACTGTGTGACCCTACGATGTGATTATCTTATGGTCATTGCCATGTGGCTTGAAGAATTATTTTGGTAATTACCCACAGTAGGTACACTTGTATTTGCCATTCCATGTGGATGTACTCAAACTGCTCTATGGATTACCTTGCAAGGTGACCCAACGGGTACCAGTGTGACCCTAGTCTTAAACCAGTCTGTTTGAGCAACGTCGGTGTTGATGTCACAAGAGCTGGCAACTTGGAGTCAGATTGAGGTGGCCATGGGTATAATTGGTGTAGTTAGGATCACACTTTTATCTGAAAAAAATGTGAACAGGGCCGAAAGGGCCCCTTCATCAGGTTCAGGAATCAGTGAAGTACTACTGAATATCACCGTTCAATGGTGACTTTTGAGGCTCAGCAGTCACATGCTGTACCTGCACACATCACCCTTGGGGCCATTGATTGGCCAGCAGTGGTGATGTGCAGAGAGTCAGTACATCACACTTCCGTCCAGGAGGAAATGGTAAGGGGTGAGTACAAAGATGCACCTCAGGAACTAGGAATTGTTTTTCCCACGCACCTTGGACACCTTTAGACACCCAGTGTAGAAATATGACACTATACCATTACTAATTTTGAGGAGGGTCCATGTATGAATATTCTACATTTTCTCTAAAGTCGTTGTTTTTGGACCCATGACATTCTTCCTGTCCTGTGAGAGAACTTCAGGTGTCTAATGCTTGAGGTCTAAACTTGAGCTCTGATAGGACTTCCAAACTTCGAGCAAAGTCTATGCCTTAAACTTTTATCGTCTTGCATAGGCTTATACATAGTTCAGACAAATACTGTTTTTAGACATTTGATATTTATCAGTAGCTCCTACCAGCTAAATCCAATGGCTATACGGCATGCTTCATGATTCCCCAATCTTTGATGCTGTAGGTACAGAGTTCAATCAGGTTGGGTTTTCCCATTTTCACAACATTTTAATTATTTCATTTTAATTATGGAATATCTATGACCAGCTTGACTTCATGGTGTCAGGACAGGTGGGGGCATCAACGAGATTCCATGTGATGACTTCACACATTTTATATTAAGCGGTGGGCTAGTCATATGGTAGGTCCCTTCTTCTCTCAGTTTACTATTTGATCTTTACAAATGAGACTATGTTAATAAAGCCAATATACTCCAGTTAGGACTTCTGTGAATGGAATGGTATTGGGAGACACAACACTAATGGTGTCATTAGCTAGGATTGAATTGAGTAAAGACAGTGTTGGTTGCAGAATCAGAAGACCCAGCGCATAGCTGTCTGCTTTCTTGTGATATTTGCTGTATCTGAACTAGTTTTATTTATTCCTGGATGGAGCTGTCAGCCGCTATGGTCTTCATAGTACAGTCATGCATATTCATAGTTAATAACATGTTATGTGACATACTGTCACAATCTGAGTCTGAGGGGTCTTTTCAAGAGGAATTCCTGGTAGGTGGGCACTTTGCTGAGTAGATGAAGGGTTTTGAAAATGGCTTTATTTTTAGCATGAATTTATGTACATACCAATACCTGCCCCCTATAGTTCTATTCCCTTTAATTGCACCAATTATATATCCCATTGTGTCAACCCCCACCACTCCACACCTCTCTGGATGTTATTCTGGGGATCAGACAAAATTCCTGTTGTTCTTGATAACGCAACCCCAATTCTGTGCTGAAATGAATCCTTTTCTTTTGCATGTGAAATGCTTGCTGGAATAAGAGATCAATGACATACTGTACATGCAAATGTGTTAAAGAGGTTCTCCAGGATTTACATATTGATGACCTATCCTCATCAATATGAGTTCCACGAGGGTCCAACTCCCAGCACCCCGCCTATTAACTGTATGAAGAGGCTGAGGTGCTTAGTGAGCGCTTACACCTCTTCCTAGACCATGTGACGTCACGCTCATCGGTCACATGACCTAGGCGCTCCTCAGCCACTGTCAAGTCAATGAGGCTCAGCTGTATTACCAATCACAGCCACTACACTATACATGGAGCTGTGCTTGGTAAGCCAGAGTGTTGCGGCCTCCTCAATTAGCTGATTGTGGGGGTGACGGGAGTCTGTTTTCCACTACTTAGCGGTGCTCCTGAGCACCTGCTATGCAGGGAACGGCCCCATTCAAGTGAATTAAGTCAACCACAGTATCTTGTACAGCTCCGTGATCTGTAACGCTGCTTTGACGAAGGGGACAGAGTTTTACACCAGCCATTCAGTCCCTCATTCTCAGGATCAGTGTAGAGTCCAGAGTTCGGACCCCACTGGTCATACATTGATGGCACTTGGGCTGGTATGTGGACATGCATGTACTATATATCTTATCATAGTCCCATCCTGCAGCAGTAGTCCCAAGATTATCCCTGACAACTGAATTGTGAGATTGATCGCAAACGTAGAGTCCTTGTAGAGTTCCTGGATCTCTGATTGCCAGTGATCAGCTGTTATCTCTGGGAAGCCACTTCTAGTCGGGAACGGGAAATGTCCACCAACCCAAGTGGTGGACCACCTTTCATAACATCCTTTTGAGACAACCCCTCTATTAACCGTCCTCTAGTTTTATTATTGCTCTTATCTCTCATTTACATTGGGTTTAGAAATATTTGGGCTATATTTTTTTCCATTTCTGATTTTTATTTGTGTGTCACCGCCTGAGTTTTTGACTTTAACAATGTTTATAGGTTAGCAAACTAACGTCTTTGTTCATTTTGACATTCAGCTTTCAGTGACTGGAACTCAGAGTTCCTTAGGTCGGCAAAGAACTGCTTGCTGGTGTGTGGCCAGTGTCTTAGAAGTTTCATTTACAGAATGCTAAATTGAGAAATAGAGACATTAAGGAGCACGTCAGGTTGGCAGCCGAACATAGCCCTAAGTGTCTTATTTTTTGTTATTTTCTGTTTGAATTTGTTGTAGCTCTCGATACCTTAGGTTGGGGCTAGGAAAGAGTTTCTGTAGAGGATCAGCTACATTCCAAGGGAATGTATAACTTTCATGTGTTTCGTGATATACAATATGAAGTGAAAAGGACTAAATAAGTGGCACTTAAAGGGGTTGCCCCACAAAAAATATTCTACAGTTTTAAAACCAGCACCTGGATCTGAATACTTTTGTAATTGCATTTAATGAAAAATATTTTATAGCTACTGAGTTATTCAATGAAATCTATCTGTATAGCGCCATCTGCTGTTTGGTCTTTATCTAATTTCTCTGTCCTGCTCACTGAGACGGAAGCACATGCTCAGTTCCATTCGTTCAAGTGCCATCAGCTGCAGCAGAAAGGGCACGTCCCCTGAGCTGCCAGCTTGAAATAAATGTACCAGAACAATTGGAGCACTGGATGGGTAGATCTCTGTATTCGTGTGAGGTACAGGGCTGGTTCCAAGTTTGTTAGAAAGAGGTTGTCACGTACTATATGATGTGTCTGATTTTCATTTTTCAGATTAATCATAGGATAACCCCTTTTAAGTCGTATAACTGTAAATACATTAGTTGTTATTGCATGTCAAGTCTGTCTGTAGGCCAAGCCAAAGGGATCAGACTTGTATCACTGGGTTATAAGCAGATAGTCTACAGAGTTATGTAAGCCAGGGTTGAATTGATAATATAACCTCATCTTTTCACATCTGGTGGTTTCCATTATACAGATATGTGTTTGGCTTTAAAGTCGGCAATGTGACAGAGCTTTAGCGTTCCCGAACTTTGGCAATGAATTCAAATGTAGTAGAAGCACTTTTGCCGTTTTCAAAATGTTGTACTGACACCAAACAATCGTCAGAATAGACAGATGGGAGGCATTGTAGTTGAATAGGTGAACTTCCTAAAATGATCAACCCCCCAACCCAACTATTCAGGTCAGTGAGAAGGCGCATAGGGTAGGTGACATGGCATTGTGACATAGGCTTTGTTATTGACATTGCTGACCTGCCAAAAATAGACAGCTGGGAGGTTGGTTATTTGAAACTGACCAGCAAGGTATTTCCAGACCCATCTACTTCGACAACTAATACTTAAAGCGACACTTCCAACAACTTTTTAAACAACCTATATGTGATTATTCTATTTTTTTTTATTATTATTATTATTATTATTATTATTATAAAAGTGAGTGATTTTTTTATTTATATTTTTTGAAGTCACTCCCTGTATTCTACTTCCTTTAATGGCTTCTTAAAGGGGTGTGTTCTCACCTCAGACAATGGTGGCATATCGCTACGATATCCACCAATGTCAGATAGGTGCGGGTCCCACCTCTGGGACCCACACCACTCTCTAGAACAGAGACCCCAAAGTGAACAAGAGCCCAACAAGCATGCGCAGCCCTGCTCCATTTATTTCTATAGGAGTTGCAAAAATAGCCAACCAAGAAGTAAATGAAGCTGTGGACACATGTGCGACCTCTGTTCATTTCTATGGGCCTTCCAGAAATAGCCTAGCATGCTCGCTTGTCTATTTTCGGAACTCCCATAGGAGTAAATGGAGAATACGGCGTACATGCGCAGTGGACCCTTGTTCACTTTGGGGGCCCGTTCTGCGACCCGCACCTATGGATAAAGTCTGTGTGACATCTGTATTGCATCATTTTTTTGCGGGTCCATTGTAACAATCCCTATCCTTGTCCGCAAAATGGACAAGTATAGGACATGTTCTATTGTTTTTTGGAACGGCCATGCAGAAACGGAATGCACACTGAGTAATTTCTGTTTTTTTTGTTGACCCATTGAAGTGAATGGTTCCGCATATGGGCTGCGAAAAAAACCAAAAAACGCAACCGACACGGGCAAAAAATATGTTCGTGTACATGAGCCCTAAAACTGAGAAATATATAGAGAGAGAGAGATCTTTCTGTCCCAGGAGGAGCTCAGCCATGTCTGCCCTCCTCCTTACTGTCCTGTACCTGACTGTAAGACAGCAGGTTGAAGCTAGAATCTGGCTCCTCTTCCCTACCTGCTGGAGAACAAAAAGATTAAGTCCTGCCCCTTCAGCCAATTACCAGCTGAAAAAGGAACAGATCAGCAAGAAATGATCTCATGTTCTGCAGAATCTCTACAAGACTAAGGAGATTGCAGACAGACTAAGGCCGCTTTCACACATCCATGTCCATGAAGACATCCATGACAAGATGGTCAGTGGTTCATCCAGGAAGATGTCCATGAAGGATCCGTGTGTGGTCCATCCGTTTGTCCATTTTTTGTCATCCGTATTCCACATACACTGCTGGGCTGAAAATTAATTTCCAGACAATCTCCTACTAATGGTCTGTGAAAACCAAGGACAAAACACAGATAGCATCAATGCCAAAATAGGGACTGCTTCCGTGGTGTCACCACAGACCCATGGTCTGTGGAAAACCATTGATGTGTGAGCACACACATTAAAGTCAATAGATACGTGATCGGTCTGTGGAGACCATGGACAGCACACATCACTATTCTCTAATGTGTGAGAGGCCTAATAGTTGAGCAAATTGATCTCCTGTTTACTTTTATCTTTCACTTCTCGGTCTAGTGTTCCTTTAAAAGAGGCCACTTTGTGAGTCTTCACAGAAAACAGGTGGCACGCTCTAGTTTTGCTTTGTGAGTCTTCTCATTTCCACATTGGACCTAACAATCTCCCTTTTCAAAATAGAGATTTGTGAGATGCACCTCTCTTATCAGTTTCATAAATTCAGTTTTTTTTGTTTTTTTTTGAAAATCCAATAGCTCTAGTAATAAAAAAGCACAAACAAAATTGGCATCAAAAGGTTCTAATCCAAAGATTTTTGCTGATAAGAAAGGATCAGACTCCATAGGCTGTGCTAAGGTAGTCAAAGATTCTTTCTTGATCTTACAGCAAGCAATGCCCCAAAAAACGCCAGTTACCAACGTTACTTGTATTTACTAATGTTGACATGGAAATGTTGGAGATTTTGTCTACTGGCTAGAATATGCACTCATTGATTATTTCTGTCACATATTGTTTTGGCTCTCAAGGTTTATTTTGTTATTAAATGCAGGTGCATGAGATACAGCGGATGAACAGCCGATTTACACTCCCATCTTTAAGTAGGGACATCATCTTCACAACACGTTAGCATGTCCTGGGGGCTAATTCTGCATCTAATGTTGTTTTAGGTGGGATTTTGCTAACACAAACGTGTCAACACAAATGAAGCCACTAGCATGCAGATAAAATCAATTTATGTGGTGGAGAAAACCTTTTTTGACTTCAAGGAATATTTTTAGTTGTTTTCATTGCTTCAAAAAGTTGATCTATTGGATATTCAAGAATATTCAAAGTATTTTAATTATTTCCTTAACCTAAATTCTTCATTTTTATGCTTAATATTTTTAATGTGCAAAAATTACCATACATACTGTATTTTTATTTTTTTGGGATGATAAATTAAATTCACTCCTTTTTATCCCCTTTCAACTCCACTTCATTACGGTAACTTCTCCACCGCTAAGAAGACATGAATAGGCTGCAAAGTGTAAGGCTTTGAAGTTATCTAATGAAAACCCTCTCTTAAGTGCCTCCATTGTAGAGGCTGCCCTTTGTCACCATTCCCATTGTCCCTCACATTCATAGCTTGTTCTTTGGAAAGAAACCTTTTTAATGACTGCCTTTGTTTTATTATACATAGAATATACATAGCTGTCCTTTGTGCCGGTTGAAATACATTATCACTAAGTGTACTCTTGGTTCAAGGATGCAGTTTTTCTTAGAGCTTTCTTTTGACTCTATATCTTGTTTGTTGAGTTACTTTGTCATCGTTTTTTGGTTAATCCTAGGCATATTCAATGTATTTTTTTCATCCACATTTAGGCTATTTGTCCATTTTGCACATTAACATAGATTATTATATTTACTTTGTAAGCTGACCATACATAAGAATAGTTTTCCCTACCATGAGAACTATCCTCTCAATATCAGGACCACAACTTTGATTTATTTGTGGTTGTAACAATCCAGTTTTCATCGAGGTCAAATTTCTTATCTTGTGAATTGGGAAGTCGTGCATCGTTTATTAATGCGTTTGACACATAACATTGGTTGTATCTTACCCTGACTCTGGTTCTGAAGATGCCCAAACAGACCTCTGTCACAAGAGAAGACATCAGTGTTATAAATGACAGGTGATAGGTGGGAGGCCCAGTTTTGATTTTGGACTGAGATCTAAGAACTTCCAGTTAAAGGGGTTGTCCGGGTTCAGGGCTGAACCCGGACATATCCCCATTTTCACACAGGCATCCTCACTGATATGAGCATCAAAGCATTTCAGGCTCCGATGCTCTCCCTTACTCTGCACTGTATTGTGCAGGGCAAGGGCTGTTTGTTCATATTTTTTACACTGCTAGGCGGAAGCTTCCGCCTAGCAGTGTTCCCGGTGACATCACTGGCACTAATGGGCAGGCTACGGCAGCGCTAAAGCCCGCCCATTAGTGCCATTGACATGACCGGGCTAACTGGTAGGCGTCTCCGCCTAGCTTACCCATGGAGAGCCCGGTACATCACCGGATCTCCAGAAAATGCCTGTGCCCTGCACAATTCAGCACAGGGCAAAGGAGAATTAATTGATCTGATGATCATGTCAGAGGGCCTGCCTGGGTGAAAGCGGTAATATGTCCAGGTTCAGCTCTGAATCTGGACAACCCCTTTAATGATAATATTCGACTGTAGAAAACCTTGCATAACCGATTCGTAGAAGTGTCTAGGCAGTGTGGGCACACAACAAAACTGAATGGCAATTTTTGAAAGTGGTAAAAAAAACCTATAAAACTATACTTCTTATTGTATTTCTCTAGTCTACTGCCTTTAGTGGTTCCTTTGAGAACCTCCCATGTTCCTCTGCCATTGATTTCACTCCATGTTGTGATTGTCGTGTAATCATTTGTCAACCAACGATTGACTTGAGTGGTCATGCAACATTACTATGGACCTATCAAAATGCGGATATTAGCAGTCAAGGAAGCAGAAGAGTTAAGTATATTGCAAACTATATTATTTTTCATTAGGTGTTTTCTTATTGTTAGAAGACTCCTTTTAAGGATGTTTTACATTTAAGTTGCAAAAATAGGATTGGGTGTAATTCAATCTCTATCCATGAAAAGGGGAGGAAAACTTTAAGATGAACACAATAAGCAAGCTACTTTATGTAATTTCTTATTCTATGTAAAGCGTTATAACTTTATCATTACAAATTGTGTTTCTGCTTCCAAGACTGATTTTATCCCATGGAGAACTGATTTTATTTAATTTTTTTTTGTGTTTCTTATCATATCTTCTATGACACTAATTATATTTTTTTTTGTTCAGGAGTCTCCAGCTTCTTTTATAGCACCCACCCCAGTCAGGACCAGCATCTTTGTTGTAAAATTAATTGCAGGACATATAGTATGACGCTAAAGAGGAACTAATGCTTTTGCTTTAAACAATAGATTCCCCTCTGAGCTGCGAATCTTTGATGCTTGTCTGCAAAATAAGGCTCTTAGGCCCCATATTTTTGACCTGCTAAACAAAACAAAGTAAAGACAGAGTGTGTAAGTGATGTGCATTGTGACTTTGCCGTGCCCTCGTCACTGTACCCTCATGGGGGGTAGGTTATCCATTGTAGCCCATAGATGTGATTAGGGAAGCTAACAGCGGCTAATGCTTGCTTACAACCCCATCTTGTCTGTTCACTGCTTCATGCTGAGGGCTTGTGTAAAGTTATAGCCAGGGCACCCAGGGCATCAATATCTACAATTAGCTCCCGCAATGTACAAGTGATGTTCACTATTGTCTAAATAAATCAGTAGGTTCATGTGTGTTTTGATGTAGATACAACTGTAGATGCAAACTATAAGGTCTCGACTTCAAGTGTTTTGTATTTATTTTTTATTTATTTAATGCACTTATATAGCACTACTATATTCCGCAGCGCTTTACAGACATTAGCTTCCAACTGTCCCCAATGGGGCTCACAATCTAAGGTCCCTATCAGTATGTCTTTAGAGTGTGGGAGGAAACCGGAGTACCCGGAGGAAACCCCCGCAAACACGGGGAGAACATACAAACTCCATGCAGATGTTGTCCTTGGTCGGATTCGAACCTAGGACTCCAGCGTTGCAAGGCACCAGTTGCTGCCCAGTTTCTCATCACAATGCAATGGTTTCATTGTACCAATAATTTTGTTTTTTCCAAATTTGAGACTTCTGTATGTACAGTATTTGTGACTGGAACTGTAGCGCCACCTTGATCCCACATTATGGTATACAAACAATTTAACTTCAATCATATAATTGATGCTGTTTTTCCAGATATTCTATGTATGATAACTCACTTCATTCCAGCTTACGAACGAACACAATATTTTAGCCTTCACAGTTCTGACCTGTAAAAGGATATTTTCAACGTGAGGATAACATCACCTAAAACATTTCTCCAATCTTGAATTCATTGCAACTTTTGATACGGAATCAAGCAGAACAAAGACTTAGATGTTAGGAGACCTGAAATTGTTCTATGTACAAGTTTTTGGTTGTTTAGTACCTTCTAGTTTGGAGATCTCCAAAAAGTTTTTTATGACCAATTTTAATCCTGAAATGTTGAAGGTCGCAATGTCATTTTCCAAAGTGAAGCCACTGATTCAACTTTGAAGCTCGTTGAAGAGATCAAAAAAGACCAGTGGAGGACTTCTCCTCAATCATCATTTCTTATCATGAAGCATGGCCAAAGGGTCATGGCAAGGCTCTTAGAAGACCTTGTTGGAATGGTATTATTGGATGGCAGTAGACTTTATCGTTCCTTATAATTCATCAATTTTCATACTGAAAGGAGCCAATGAATCCTCTATATGCTATAACCGTAAAGCTGTGTATCCAATTAGCAACAATATTTGGCTAACCCATTTCGGTTAGAGGTTTCTGTAATGTGCCAAAGCACCTGATAATGCCAGGTGAAATATTGCCTACACCAGAAGCAAGTACCACCAAATGTAATTCTCGACATGCCATGAAAGACGAGTGTATAAATGTATGATGCATCCACCTTAGGCAAGGTGGTGAATTGCCTTAAAGAGACCAGTCCTGTATGGAGACTTACTGGAAGTTTGCTACGGTATTGCATATTATTGGCAATGCTCCTTGGGAAAAGAATATGCATCCACAAAACAGTGATCCGTAACCATGACCAAAACAATGTGTGAACTCTTGGTGCAGACTCCTCTTGTTGGCTGCAGTGAAACGTGTACTTAATATAATTAATTTAAATCCATGGAGCTCATTAACTAAATCATTTTAAGGGTCAGTTTAGGCTTGGACATTAAATATTAATAAATATTCATTTAATGCTTTTGCACATGGAAAAAAAAATCATATGCCATCGGTACATGAATGGTGGTAATCCAGCTTTCGAGACACCCACTGGTCACTTAAATGGGGTTAACTTCAATGCAACACAAGGTGCCCACTAAAATAGATAAGCAGTGTATGTTAAAAATACGAATGGATGGCCACTTCGTTCTCATGATTGATGGGTAGTCCAAGTGGTCAGAACCTCACCAAGGAGATGTGGATGTCATATTCTTTTAGCCGCCCATTTTTTTGTAGACACTTTACAATGCTTAAAGGGGTTATCCAAGTTCTCAAAAAGCCCCCCCCGACCCCCATGTGCCGGGCCCCTCACAGGTTATATACTTACCCCGCTCCCGGCGCCGCTCCTAGTCCCTGCACCGCCGCTGCTGCTTCTATCTCTACATGGATGAAAACATTCGGGGGGAAAGGAGCAGCCAATGGCAGACGAGGACGAGCCTCCCTAGCATCCGTGTACAGAGAGAAGGAGCGGAGCGGGGAGCAGGGTAAGTATATTATCTGTGAGGGGCCCGGCACATGGGGGGGCTGTTTGAGAACTTGGATAACCTCTTTAAGTTTGAAGAGTCTCTAAAACAATATATTTGGCTAATGTCAAGTCCTCCCATTATTATGGCACAACAAAATTTTGACGCAATTTGCTTAGTACACGCCACCCCCACCCCCTCCATTTGGTCAAAATATTTCTTTTACTTTCCATTATATTTCTCCTCTGCAGCTAATCATTAATAGGTGATAAATAAATTAAGTCCATACCTGACACAATTGAATCTTGATAGTTTGTTGTTTTTATATCAACTCTCTAGGCAGCTGACCTCCATTTTGTTGAAGAACATACACTGGCATCTCCAACCGCACTAAACATCATTTAGATTCAAAAACTCACTTTCTCCCCATTTTTATTACTATTATTATTTAATATTACATTCATAGTGACACATAAGGCATGAAACAGTCGGGGAACTTGCTCAATAAGTGGGATTTTTTAATGATAGTAATTTTTCTCTCTGTGTTTTGTGCTTCACTGGTTATGAATGCAGAGATTGTATTTTTCCCGAGCTGATATAGTTGTCATGTTTACATCAAATTTTAATTATCGGCCCTTTTGACACAAAGAATAGAAAAGAATCCATACTTTACACTAAATGATAAGAGATAGGAATGCTGGTGTAATTGATAGTTTTAGGTATTTTTGGGATATTGAAGCTTTGACTTTTGCAGGTGTTGAATTAATGAAATGATAACAGCCCCCCCTTCCCCCCTACAAAATTTTGTTTGCTTAAGTGCCTAATATAATTGCTTGATTTCAGTTGTACTTCTCAAGAAAGTTTTCTACAAGTTTGCAAGTTATTTTTATTGATAGACTTTTGTGAAGTGGCTGCAATGAAACTTTTTATACTGATCACATGGATGTTAAAGAACAAGTGGAAAAAACTTGTTCACTGTGTAATGCCGGGGCTCAGAGAGCGGTGCATAGCGCAGCGATTCAAACTAGGCATAATACAGGGTATTACATTTTCCTGGATTTGTTCCTTTAATAGAAAGTTACTGTTTTAGTATTTAGTTATCAATTTTGGTCTTCACTGGTAACGATTATCCCTTAAAGGGATTGCCTGATGGCCAAACCAATTTTAGTTCTGGCTGGAAAGTGTCACTCCTTTTTACAGCCGCCCCGTTGCAGCACAGCGGCCCCGGCAGACCGGAAGTGTGATGCCCTGTCCATGGTCATGTGCACACTGCAACTATTCACTGGCCCCAGTAGTGGTGTGTCCCCAAGCAGCATGTGACCACTTGGTTCCTGTGGTCATGTGCTGCTTCGAGACACAAGGCCAGTAAATGGCTGTAGCAGTGCAAGTGATCATAGATGGGAGCTGCCAGGGACCAGAAGGAGCATAGATGGGTGCCTCGGCACTGGAACAGAACAGCAGTGAATAAGCCAGTGATTTATTATTATTTTTTTTTGGTTAAACATTTTTTTAGCCATAACCGAAATTAGTATTGGAATTTGAAAACCCCCTAAGCTGCCCATAGACTTAAGAAGATGAATTTAGCCCATTTTTTGCCATCTGTCAACACCTTTTTATGACACAAACAGGCATGAACAACAAAAGCAGATATCTGTTGGAAAGTTGACCTGTTATGTTGACATTTTTGAGTCGTTGTTAAGAATAGTTGTTGCCACTATTTGAAAGTCTTAAATCCCTAACAATAAATGTATACCCTGTCAATGACGTTCACAGACAAGCCATTTAGAAAACCTTTCTGGCTTAAATTAAGACTTTTTTCTACGCCTAAAACACGCCCACACCACGCCCCCTTTTTTAGACCTGGCATGAGCAGGGAAAAGTCACAGATTGTGGCGCAAATAACCTCAATCTGTGACAGATATACGCCATATGATTTAGTAAGTGACACCTTAGTTCTTATTAACTAGAATTTTATAGTCATTTGTGTCCTTCTATTACATAGAGTAGCAACGTAGGTGTTATCAAGCTTTAGGGATGCACTCGTGAGTAGTTCTTCCCATCACCAAGGAAAAGATAGATGTTATCGTATGGTGATACAGTTGAAACCAGAAAGCCCCCCCCCCCACACACACACACACATGCACACACACACACCAGATTACATCATTGCAGTACTTAAACCTTAAAATACAAACTCCAAAAAGGAAAAGGATTGCCTTTGGAACCATGCCAGTCATTGCTTTTTGTCCCTGTGACTAATTCCAGAATTCTATAGAAGTCTAAAATTCAAGAACTATTTGTTTCTGGCTTGTTAGCAACCATCCGTCCAATATACATGGAATCCATGACTCACTTGGGGGTAGGTCTTTGGTAAAAATATTCCAGGTGGTAAGTACAGTTATTGTGTAGGGAATAAAAACGAAACTATCAAAAACAGCACCAGCACCCGTGTTAAAATGGTTGCTCCACTCTATTCCAGATATGGATATGCTTACTGATAGCATTAATGGAGAAAATTGTCAAGGTTGATTCAGGACATTGCATTGCAGTCTCTTATAAGGTGTGGGTATTTTTAACTGTTATTGGTTTACCTTTTTAAAATACTTCTCCTTAAAGAGGTCTCTGCCAGGAGAGAGCAGGAGAATCAGAAAAGATTCATATATATCTTTGTTGGAAAAGATTTAGCAGAACTTTAAAACTTATTGAAGACTTTTCTGTGCGTCCAGTGGGTGGTCCTAATTGGTGATTGACTTCTAGCTCTGTATGCTTTATGGCTCATTATATGCCCCTCAGGAGCACTGAATAATGCCCAAATGCGTTGAATGTGCACTCCAATCTGCAGGCATCGTGTTATAGAGCAGAAGGAACTGAGCAGCTTGATATATAGTTTTTTGGGGGGAAAAATCTTTATAACTTGTACTTTATTGATCTAAACATCTGCTTTTTCTGACCTAAGGAGTCCAGTGGATTGTCCTACTCAACTGTCTTGGTATAATCATGCATACAGAGTAAGCTGTCACTCACTGATTAGGACCACCCCCTGGACTCCCAAGAAAAAGGATCGGTAATTTTCATGTTCTACTAAATCTTTTCCCATAAATCTACATAGCAATCTTCTCCTGCCCTGTAGCATGCATCTGGCAGATCAGACTTCTTTTAAGGAGGTGTATTTTAAAAATGTTAACAAAACACATTTTCCCACACCTGATAAGAGACTTATGTAAAAACGTGCAAACACATAGGGTTAATGCGGGACCTTTCAAGTGATTTTATCGTATTCTAGGTTCACTGACACCATTACTGTTTTGAACGGCTAAGACGTCTGAAGTGGGTGCTTGAGTACTTGAAAGCTACAAGAGGCCCGTGTTGAATCTAAGCAAAAGAAAAAATAATATATTGAATTTTTTATCCCCTTAAAGTGCCAGGGATTGGACATTTACACAACCTTATTAAGGCAAGTGTTTAGGGCCGATACTTTTGCATTACTTCAAAGAGGTCTCACCAGGGAAGATGAAATGTTAGCTTTTCACCCCACCCCCCACTTCCAAATCCTCTTCCATCCTTCGAAATTACTGTTGACTAACAAGTTGTGTCTCTTTTCTCTGAGGCCCTGGGTGCAAAACAAGTACTTGAGAAGAGAGGGACATTTATGTTGTAGCCTGTGATCCCTACTCAACCAGAAAGAGACTGCATGTGGAGGGAGCCCTCTTGCAGCATTCCACATTTTTAATGAGCTGCCTTGCAAAGGGTACCGGCTTCCCCCTCTTTTTTTTTTTTAAGCTTTAACTGAAAAAAAGGATTTGTCCTCATTAAGAAGGGAATGCTGTGGAGTCATAGTTAAAGGTGTTCTTCGACAACTCTGTAATCACCTTTGAACTAAAAGACCAAATACTACACCAGGGGTTAAATAGTTTTCAGATTTTTGGGCAGGTGGGAAAAAAATTATATTTTTGAATTGGTACTTTTTGTATTAGTAAAAGGAAAAGGAATAAAAAAGGCTGAATGGGTTAAGTTCCTTTAAGTAATTCCTTTTGTACTCAGCTTCTCAAACAATGGCAAAGTTGAGTATATCATGTCATGTCTCACTTAGGTAGTAACCAAGCATCTTGGTGTGCAGTACAATATTGCGATAATGTCTATTTTATACCTAGGTGGACAAACACAATCAAAGGCTGGTCACTTATTGTTCCGACCCTGTTTGAAATAGTCTCAGAGTACATCGCTTCTGCCAAAGCCGTCTGTGTACGCTCAAGAAGACAAGCTTTTCAAAGTCTATGGCAGTTCGGTATAATCTAATGGTTCACTTACACCTCCCTTACTTAACAGTGTCATGGAAAGTAAGGATCCGGCCATTCATAATTTACATGTCATTTGCTGCTTCATATTGTGTGAAATTTAATTACACAGCTTAAATCGTAGCCAGTCCTCGTTTGTCTCAGAGAGTGCTCACAATAAGGCATTGATCTGAGTCCAGCATTCACTCGTAGTCTGTCTTTTATCAAATCACCTTCTGGTGCGGCCATCAAGACTGGCCAGTTGTTCTTTTCACTCCATTGTAAGGAAAATGAGAGAATTTGACCCCCATTTTCATTTAAAAATCCAGGGCATCATATAAAGGCTGCAGCTTGAAAAGATTTTATTCAGCGCGCTATCACAATAGAATATACAGATAAATTTTCTGAAGGTGATTACAGAGGCTGCCCGGGTCCCTCTCGCCCTGTAATAGTTTTTATACAACGCCTATTGAGTCCCGAGAAAAATAAAATACTAAAACTCCCCACAGGTGTCGTTTTTATTATTTTTTCAACAAACACTTCTGGTCGAGGGGGAACCCCTGATCTACAGCTACAAATTACTAATCATGTGCATTATTCAGCGTTTTAGTCCATTTCTGAAACTTTCCCTTTAAATCAAAAGGGCCGCTTTTTGGTAATTGCTGGCTGCTAAGCCTCCTGATGAGAGACTCATATAAGAATAATCCTCCTGACGACTCTTACTGGCTTCCATCCCACTCCTTGGCAAAACACTGAGACTGAATTAAGAGGATGAAGAGGATAATTATTAGATTCAGGAACAGTTTCCCAGCAAAATCTGTTTTTATTCACCGCCATGAAAAACTGTTTATGGTTTTGGAAATACTCTGTTATGGTAATAGGAAGGAACCAACTTGTGACCTCATTTTACAATTTTAATGCTGGCTCAAAGGATGGCAAATGACTCTACCTCCGAAGGAACTTATAAAGTCGTTTCGTTTTTTTGGAAGATGCTTGTCCTTTACTTAGTTTCTACTCATAGACGTATGTTTTTGAAGAAGTTGGAGAATTGGGCTTGCGTTAAAGAACAGGCTGCACTTTCTTAGATGTTGGACTTCCATTCCCATGATTTACTATTTCAGTCTCGTTCCTATAAAAGTGCATTAGGGAGCTGCATTTTACGGCAAAGGTTTACATAAGAAGTAGCAAACAAAAGGGCCATCATTAAGAATTCAAATTTGTTGGTCTGGAACCATCTCTAAGGTGTCTAAGAGCTTAAGTCATTATTTCCTGATGGGTGGGGTCCCTTAGTTCTCAGGATCGGCAGGGATCCCAAACTTCAAACTCCCGCCAGTCATAATGTTACGTCATATCCTGGTGATATCCTAGCAGTAGCTTTTGCAAAAATACTAGCTTATCCTCCGAACTGTAAAGTTTTGAACTTTCTGAAAGATGTCTATTTTAGGAAGAGTTTTTTCACATTTATTTTACTCACTTATATAGCGCTGATATATTTCGCAGTGCTTTACAGACATTATCATCACTTGCTGCCCCCTCACAATCTAAGTTCTCTATCAGTATGTCTTTGTAGTGTGGGAGGACACCAGAGTACCCAGAGGAAACCCATGCAAGCACGGAGAGAACATGCAAACTTATATGCAGATGCTTTACTTGGTCCTTGGACTCCAGCGCTGCAAGGCATCAATGCTAACCACTGAGCCACTGTGCTGCTTTTGGAACAGAATTGGGGGCAAAACTATAAGTAATGCAGACGTTGTGGCCTCACTAATCTGAGATAGCATCTCTCTGCCATATGAAGAGACCAGCGATACCAATGATGGAAGATAAGTGGGGGGAGACCTAACAAACTTTGCATGATTCCTATAGGAATCATGATGTCTCTGAATAGATGTAGCTGTAGAATGTTCACAGTGTTGATTGTGAGATATTTTCTCCAGTAGAGGACCAAGGAAAACGTTTTACCACTCTTAGAAAATTTGTACATCTTTTGAAGATTGATCATTTAGTTTTTTTTTCTGGATCAACGTAAGTTTGTAGCTTGACATGTGGAACTTTTTTTTTTAACTGTGCAGTCATGTGTCTCAAAAAATTGGCATTCAGATTCTAGCTGTCATTTTTGAAAACAAGAATGCGATTGTCAAAGTTTTTTGCTTGGCTCATATCATGCAGCCAGGTCCATATCATACCTCCACAGAGATGGACAACGTAAAGGATAAGTTCACTATACATATACAGATTATCAAGCCAGTCATTCACATTAGATAAATAATTAATGACCATCAAATGCACTTCTTGACTTTCTCCCAATGGCAGATATTGGGTGAAGGAAGGAATTGTTAATCATGTTGGGTTTTAACTGGCTTGATCCTTTTGGCCTATAGGGAGATTCAGCTAGCACCAAAGTAGTTTGACAGCAACTTAAGGCTTTTACATAGGGATTGTAGCAATTATTGGGAACCAGCTTTCATGGAACACTCATTCCTCATAATTATCCCCTGTAAATTTCCCACCAATCACCCAATGAATGACCAACCGTCACATATAATTATGATTTGTCAGCAACATATTGCCGTGTCTAAACAAAGATTCTCTGCTGACAAACAGTAAAGGCCCCTTTACACTGGTCAATTGAGCAAACGATTGTCGGGAAGGAAGCGTACCTTCACGGCAATTGTCTGCTGGTCAGTGAAGGAGAACGCTGCATGTATATAAGGGAACTCCTCCACAGTATGAAGATGAGCTATCGCTAATGCTATCTCTCGATCCCATACTGAATCATTGTTTGCTGGCAGCAGAGTTAATACGGCATGATCTGCTGCCGGCAAATGATGATTAGCGATTGTTAGCGATTATCTGCCCGATGCTCGAGCAATGCAAAGGGGTCTTATGTCTGTATGGGGAGGAATGATCTCACTAGCAATCACTGTTCACCATAGGGAAGGGATGATTGCTGTATGGAAATGCAGCTCTCCCTCTGCTAAACGAAAGGCAGTTATTAACAACAAACGGTTTGTTCTCAATGACTGCCTGTCAGTTGGCCCATGTAAAGGGATCGCTACTTCCATCTCTCCATGCATGGAGGATTAGCTGTGCGACAAACACGTGTTTTAGCAACAGCTATCAAAAGGGTATGGCCAGTTTAGCCATCCCTGTAATGTACTTGTTACATGGCTCGTTGGGTCCTGTGATAACTCTTTAGCCATGCCTATTGATTTGTTAAGCAATGCAGGCAAAGGGTCACTGTGTTGACAGAGACAAGAGGTGCACCATAGGGTAAATTCGTCCAAAGGAAAAAAATGTTACTCCAAGAAAATGGAGGATAACCTTATATGGTTGTGCTGGAATAGGCACAACGCTATTGTAGGCTTGTTTAAATGCAAATCCTAGGTGTCAGGTATGCTGCCAAGGTGGATTGCCTTGAGGCAGAGGTGCCCAAACTCCTAAAAGGACAAATACAACTTCAGATTTGTTCACCTTTTCTGGCGCAAGAAAACATAAACAACCGGCATAGGAAAGGATCTTCTTCTTTTATTTTCTTAGTTAGGGTACTTT
Organism: Bufo bufo; assembly: GCF_905171765.1. Taxonomy (NCBI): domain Eukaryota; kingdom Metazoa; phylum Chordata; class Amphibia; order Anura; family Bufonidae; genus Bufo; species Bufo bufo. The sequence goes on along the minus strand of NC_053398.1, from coordinate 25,926,267 downwards.
CACACTAGCGGCAGGACGGATCCGACAGGCTGTTCACCCTGTCGGATCCGTCCTGACGCTATTTCGCCGTGCCGCCGGACCACCGCTCCGTCCCCATTGACTATAACGGGGACGGGGGCGCAGCACGGCAGTGCACGGCGAAAGGCCGCCGGACTAAAAGTACTGCATGTCCGACTTTTTAGTTCGGCGGTCTCTCACCGCGAACTGCCGTGCTGCGCCGGAGCTCCGCCCCCGTCCCCATTATAGTCAATGGGGGCGGTCCGGCAGCACGGCAAAATAGCGGCAGGACGGATCCGACAGGGTGAACAGCCTGTCGGATCCGTCCTGCCGCTAGTGTGAAAGTACCCTTAAATAAAATGAAATGCATATAAAAAACAATGTGTTTCGGGGATTCAGCAGGTCCCCTTCATCAGATCAGGATTGTATACAAAACAATATATGGATTTTGGATATATATACCCTTGTGCAGAAGGCGCCAAAATTAAAGGGGGGGTGTCCATGTGGGAAAAGAAAATGGTCCATTTGAAAGATTGATGGTAAAATGAAAGATATCATATAATAAAATACAATGATAAAAGAGGAACTTCATAAGTGTGAGGAATCTCTAATAATATAAAAAAAGATATAAAACCTTAATTAAAGATCGCGAACCTCATATCCGACGCTACACTCATGGGATCACTTATCAGGGAGGAGTGTAGCTTAATCTCAATGTAAGGGACTCAGGGAGGCCAGGAAGAGCCCCGAGGAGATCGTAACTACAAATGTCCCACCCCTCAGAGCCAACAGTACACTGGCTGAGGAGACAGAGCTTAGCCAAGGGATGGGACTTAGTCTTTTTTTCCTGTTGCCTACAGAGCATAGGGGGGAGGCACCTGAAAGGTTGTCTCACAGGACAGTGGAGAGTAAGAGGGGGTGGATGATCTTGAGGAACACACAGAGAAGGGTTATTCATATACTTCTCACATTTAATTGTAATATGAAGCTAAATATGATCAAAGGGAAGGAGGAGATTAATGGATGAATTGCTGAGATTTGTCTTAGTGGCAGTGCTGCATGGCGGGGATAAAATGCAAAGAGGTATCTCCCAAGGAAAGAACTATCTCACTAGCACAACCTTTTGGAAATGTATTCCTTTTGAGTCAAAGTCTGACTTTTTAGCAAGCCTTGGGACATGACGAAGAAAAATAGCCAAGCCAAATATCCATCAGCAGACAGCCTTTTAGTATAAAGCTGGCTGGACCACTTCATACAACAATCAACTACCTTTTGTGTCGCCCCCACTTCCTCATAAATTGTAGGCTCTTGTGAGCAGGACCCTCACTTCTAGTGTTTCAGTTGTACATTAGCAGGTAACTTTGTGATGTCTTTTGTTTTGTACATGAACCCTCTGAATTGTAAAGCGATGCGGAATATGGTGGCGCTATATAAACAAAGATTATTATTATTATATGTACATGTATATAAAGTTTATTTTATAGACATTGGTTGTGGAATCACTGTGCCAGCTAACCAGTTTGACTTCGGGTTAGTCCTGAGGGTGTTATACCAGAGGTCCCCTGGTTTTCACCCTTTAACCCCTATACAGGAATCTGGACTTTGCTGCAGCGGAGCCACCAGGCTGCTACCTCATTGAATAGTCTTGGAGTAGTTGGCATCAGAGTCTCCAGTGCAACGCATCGGAGGCACAGGCAAAACACACAGACAGAACCTGGTGGAAAATTGGCTGGCAGAGTACATGCAAGACCAAGAGACCACAGACTGAACAAGACAAGGTCAGGACACAGAATACATATAAATTCATTGAACAGATACTGGGGAATGTCAATTGGAACCTAGGTCAGAATTCAGACCCAGAACTAGTAAAGAGAATCTGAACAAATATAAACAGGACTAGGAGAAACTAGGCAGACAGAACTTGTTGCACAACCAGGGGCAGGACAAATAAACACATAAGACAAATAGGTGCACACACAGACCCAGGGAAAGTTAACTCTAGCACGTTAACTCGAGATACAAGGCAAAATGGCACCAATTCACACCCTGTGGCAACACTAGCATACATGAAACTCCATTGAACACAACGGCCCAAATCCAAACCCACAAGAAGCCGGGATCTGTGCTCACAGAACAGTAGCAACAAGTGAAATATTGTAACAGTTTATACATCCCATAAAAAGTCCATTCACAAGTCATGTGTACAAGCAGGTTGTTTACTGTATAGACAGAAAAACAGGGCGCACCATAGTGTAAAAACGTTTGGGAATTGAAATAAACTTCAATTTTTGGGGGCTCACCTTAAGGGGTTGTGCATATATAGGCACAACACTACTGTAGACGTGTCGGAGATAAATTCAATCCCCAATTTGAAAGGTAGGTATGCAGCCACGGATGCAGGTGTCCTCAGATGAGCGTGCCAAGGCCCACACAAAGGATTAGTATAAAGTGGAAGGAAGGAGCATCCCTCGGCGCAAGAAACCAACCAGATGTGAATGCTGAATCTTCAAAAGTATTTATTGCAAACACACTACGCGTTTCGGGGATAAAATCCCCTTCATCAGGTGAAAAATGTTGCATAACAATTGAACAAACATGCTGGATATATATACACACACAAATGGTCACATGCAAGTAAGGTCAGAGGGAAGGTGGGCGTTACCCCAAAACCTCCCCAAACTAGGGTCATAGGAACAAATGTGCAAAATAATAAAGTGAGGCATATGCATATATCCACTGCCACATTGGGCTTACAGGCTATACACATAAAAGTATTTTGATACATGACATACACAATGATCGCTTTTAGGTTGAGTCCATCGCTAATGGGGGAAGAACTACATCACCCAGGGTCACATGATCGTCGTTCCGATCATGTGACCTGTGATGCAGACTGTTGCTAGGCGACGTGATGCTTCCGGGCCGGCGTGAAGGGAGGCTCGGCACTCGAAGGAGTCAGACGTCACGCTGCCTCCATGGGGCCGTCTGCAGTGCTATGGAGAGGTGCTTAAGCTGGTTTTAGCAGTCCTATGTGCAAGAACGGCATGTGACAGCTAGTGACGTACTGTTCTAGCACATGTGACCACTGCAGCCAAGCGCCAAGCCAGGAAGCGACCAGGAACAGTGGGACAGTGGACAGATGATTATTTCTGACCATTGGAGTTGGTGGCTTTTAGGGTGGACAACCTCTTTAAAGTCATACATTCTAAAACTTCTGTTGTTTTGTCCACCCCAGGCATATTTTTTTCAGCTTTATGTTATATCTTCATTTACACCTCTAGGTCTCTTCATTCCATGGTTCGAGAATATTTTTTAACTGATTTCTGTGGTTTCTTTGCACCCTTCCGTCCCTCGCTCTGCTCTCTTTTTCCTCCCTGTTATTCTCCTGCTGCGGTCTCAGCTGTCATATCTGAACAAGGCATTTTTGAGCCCGGGGCAAGCCACACATTTGCTCCATTTTCCCATTTTTTCATTCCTGCACAAAACACATTTTCTGCTGCACTGCACACGAACTGAGTGAAAATATGAGAGGTAAAGTACAGTAAACCTCACTGCCCTAATTATTTGGACTGCATGCTAAGAGATAGGACTCACAAAGGTTGCATTATGGAGGATCTTGGTTGTAAATTAAATTTTCAAGTTTTATTAGAATTTACCTCAAATATTTAAACTTAATTTCTTGTATATTTATTTTTTCTCTTTTCATTTTGCATTCTGAGTGAACCTCTTAACTATGTGTTACTTTGAATTTAATATATCGGACATGAGTGAGGAAGTACATAGAGATTATTCTACAACAGGTCAAGTATATCCTTTCTGTCCTCAAAACAGCCAAACTGGTAGCCAAGCTAATATGAACCATTTAACCTACCTTACTTTTGGGTGTGATTTTTGTAGAAATGACACCAGATATTGATGAAATGGGAAACTATTGTCTTTCCAAACTTGAGAAACCTGTATATTGCAAAATGGATCTAGGCACTCTTCATGTATTGGTCCCCTTTTCATATGGAGGACCAGGGGAGTCCAAGCTCATGAAGAATATTGATGTGGACTTGCATGTCTAAAAGATAACTCTTAGCTGGGCTTCCTCTAGTAGAGAAGCCCTTGAACAGTCATCCGAGTGACAGATCCTGTTTCCTTTGACATCTATACGGAGCCTTGGTGAAAATGTTAAACTGGTAGTTGCCAAAATGGCGGAACTCCACTAAGTTCCAAGTGGTGGACTAGCATGCACACTTTTGATTCCATACAAGTAAAATACTTAAATTAAAAAGGAGTTTACTCAACTCAACAGGGTTACTAATTTGGTACCAGAACTTAGAAGTCATTAATCGCTCATTTCCCCTTCAGTGGCTGTTACGGGGAACATGTGGCCATGCCAAGGAATGGCTGTTGACCTAAACATGGACTACCGGATAAATCAGAGAGAAAGAGACACTTTTCGTTAGTGACTCTCCGCCCCCTGGCTCTTGAGAGGGTGCCGGAGGACTCCTTCCACATGACAGCCATATGCCCTGACATAGCATTTGGAAAGAGTTTTTGAGATGAGATAACCTCTCTATCACACACTAATGGTCTTCTCAAATAGCTTTTTACACCCCCTTTTTACAAGTATCGGATGGATTTGTGTGCGCAATTCTAGCTGGAATATCATTTTGCATTTGTGTCTTGTGCCTTGTTTACTGGCTCATGATCTATTAGAGATCGGATACCCTGTTATTCTAAAAAATATATATTTACAGTGCTATCCATCTCCAGCAGCCGGACAGTGTAGCGACACTTACTTTGACAGTCTGCTGTTGCATGGGTTTCCATGGCAACTGTCCATTTCTGTGCATTCTTCCTACTTATTACCCATCACCGCCAATTTAAACTTGCAGTCACATCACGGGACTATGGATTGTTCAGTAAACTATCCCCAAAATGAAGAGGGGGGTAATATAATATTAAGTCAGACCTACAGAATGTGAAAGATTAAATGTGTATATTTTTTTCATTTTGATAAATGTTTTGTTCATTTTTTTTAATCATGTCTAAAGGTATGTTTGAGGGTTAAATATATTAGAGTACAGACTAAAATTGCAGTGGACCAGACAGAACAATACATGAAGAGGTATATACTGGTGCATAGTGACTATATTATGCAAACCAATATAGGTAACCGACAAACAGGTCTATGAGTTTAAATGAAGATTTTGATCGAGTGAAGATTTTAGAGTTGAATGTTGCCCTACAGCCTTGTGCCTAACACTTACTGAGTGGTTGAGATGAGGCACTCAATTCATATCAAGCAGTTTTTTATCACTAAAGGAATATATGAAAGCTGCAGCGTATATTGTCTTACAGTCAGATTTATGGAGGGTGCACTGTCTATGCCTACAGCATCTACATTGAGAGACAGGGAGACAGTGCTGTCTGTGCCTATGTGATTTACATGTTGAGAGAAATTGTATTATCTGTGCCTACATAATGTACAAGGGGGTCAGAAAGGCAGTAGTGTCATTGCCCACATCCTTTACAAGGGGTGTCAAAAGGAAAGTACTATCTGTCCCTATATTATTTTCTGCTTGAGACAGAAGCAGTAATATCTATACTTGCATTATTTTCAAGGAGAGATAGAGGCAGTACTATCTGTACCTGCATCATTTTCAAGGAGAGACAGAGGCAGTACTACCTGTGCCTACATAATTTACAAGGGGAGTAAAAAAAAAAAAAGCACTATCTGCGCCTATATTATTTTTTGCTAGAGACAGAGGTAGTACTATCTATACTTGCATTATTTTCAAGGAGAGATAGAGGCAGTATTATCTGTGCCTACATCATTTTCAGCTAGAGACAGAGGTAGTACTATCAATGCCAACATCACATTCAAAGAGAGACAGAGGCAGCACTATCTATATTTGCATCATTTTCAAGAAGAGACAGAGGCAGTACTATCTGTACCTGCATTATTTTCAAGGAACGACAGAGGTAGTACTATCCGTGCCTACATAATTTTCAGTTGGAGACAAAGGTAGTACTATCTGTGAGACAGGTAGCCAGTACTGTTTCAAAGAGAGACAGATTATGTAGCAGTACTGTTTGTACCTACATAATTGTCAAGGAGAGACAGAGGTCATTCTATCTGAGCCTACATAATTTTCAAGGAGATACTGAGGTAGTACTATCTGTACCTACATAATTTTAAAGTAGAGACGGGCACTTTCTGTTCTTACATCATTTTCACGGAGAAACAGGAGCCATTTTCATGGAGATACAGAGGCAGTACAATCTGTGCTTACATCATTTTCAGCTAGAGAAAGGCAGTACTATCTGTGCATACATCATTTTTAAAGCGAGACAGAAGCAGTACTATCCATGCCTACATGATTTTCATGAAGAGACCGAGGCAGTACTATCTGTGCCTGTATCACCCGATTGTACATAGATCATAATTTGGCCACCACAGAATTGTAGCGTGCTGTCATATATGAGCTATACACCTCATGTAGAACATTAAAGGTATTTTCCAGTAGTAATTATATTTTATGTAATGCCCGCAGCCTGCTTCCTGAAAAACAGAAGGTTCTTACTTACCTGCTCTACACCGTTCTAGTCCTCCGCTGTCTCCATCTTCAGTTTATACCTGCCGGCCATGGCATGGTCACATGCACCGCTCCAGCAATGACTGGCTTCAGCGGTATCATGTTTCTTGGGACACATGACCTTCTGAAGCCAGTCATTGGCTGGTGCGGTGCATGTGACCGTGCCCATGACCAGCCGTATGTAATCAGTGCAGAGACCAGAAGATGGAGACAGCGGAGGACCGGAGCAGTGTGGAGCAGATAAGTATGAATCTTCTTTCTCAGGAAGCAGGCTATGGGCATTACATAAAATATAATTATTAATGGGAAAACCATTTAAGTGTCTTATACCAAATTCATTTGTGCACCCTAGTATTTGGAGGTAAATACATGACCTAAAATACATTTCTATTTGATATCTTTCTGGGTGCACACTAAAAATAACATGGGAAACTTCACAGTTTCCAGTCTACATTCAATCCCTTAAAGGAGTTGTGCCAGAATGTGTGGGGGGGGGGGGGTAGCTGGCAAACTCCCCCGCACCACCACTTTGCCAGACCTGTAAAGGAAAGATGACTAAGTCTACTTTCACACTCGCGTTTTGGCTTTCCGTTTGCGAGATCTGTTCAGGGCTCTCACAAGCGCTCCAAAATGGATCAGTTTTGCTCTAATGCATTCTGAATGGAAAAGGATCCGCTCAGAATCCATCAGTTTGCCTCCGTTCTGTCTCCATTCCGCTTTGGAGACAGACACCAAAAAGCTGCCTGCAGCGTTTTGGTGTCCATCTAATGAAACTGAGCCAAACGGATCCGTCCTGGCACACAATGTAAGTCAATGGGGAGGGATCCGTTTTCACGGACACAATCTGGCACGATAGAAAACGGATCCGTCTTGAACACCATTGAAAGTCAATGGAGGACGGATCCGTCTTGGCTATGTTAAAGATAATACAAACGGATCCGTTCTGAACGGATGCAGACGGATGTACTATCTGAACGGATCCGCACAAAACGCGAGTGTGAAAGTAGCCTTAACTGCTTCTGGATGCCAACACCCGGTTACTTCTCCTTCGGGCTAGCGATGCTCAGCTGGACTCCCGCGATGTTAACATACGGTTTGACATCACCGCAGCAAATCATGCCGGTGCGGAGACTGGATCCCCTTGCATAATGTGACAATCTGTCATGACGTAAGGAGAGCCGGTCATCGTTGTGGAAGCGGCGATGTCAAAGTATGCTCCCCCTCCCCCCCTTCTTTCACAACCCCTTTAAAATGCTTGATTACAGGATATTGTAATTACATATTATCACGAGTATCACGCTAAAGGATTTTGAATTTAAAAAATATATAATTTACATGGTGAGTATGAGATCTGGCATTTTCGGTTTGTGAATATTACATTTATCTGTTCTGGATTCTTGTTTCATACAATTAAAACCCTTCTAGTGTGACAGTTGTTTAATTCACTATGTAGGTCTCCTCCTCAATCATGCTGGCTGTTTCCATCTAATAATCTCGAGCTCTAACAGCTGTCGTGTCAGTAACAGTGTTCATTATATATCTAAATATTGCATTTACTGGAAGTATTGCTCAGATAATATGACAAAACTTGGCGGTGGTCACAGGCAACAAATATTTGCTGATTTATTTAGGTGTTTGGCATAAAATTTGGGGATTTCCGTATTTCGGACCTCCATCAATCAGCCGAAGTGGAGAGCGGTTCTCTAGTTCATCAATATGATTGAATCTCCATGTTTCTATATGGAGGTCTAGTGGCATATGTCCACACATGGCTGGGGTGTAGATTATTATGTGATAATATGATTTACCTTTACAGTGGGACCTTTATAGGACTATGTACAGATTTTTGACGTGAGATGTTCAGCTTGAGAAAACATTTTGAAGTGTTATATTTTTTTTTATATTGCAACACTCATCTTGAGTATATCTGGAGTCAAGAGGAATGAAGAGGAAGGATACATTCAGTAGTATATGCGAGGTCGACATATTGAGTAAAATCTCACCATTTAGTAGTCCCTCATTGAAATGAACATCGGAACCCCCCCCCCCCCCCCACCCACCCCAATGTGAAAATTGTATTTCAAAAAATGGTTTAGGAGAGATTCAGAGATATTTATGCAGCATGTTAAACTAAATGACTAACAAGGTAGACGGGAGAGCTACTTCAAATAAACATTTAATAATGGTTGTGTTCTGTTATTTTCATTCCCATTCCTTCCGCAGAGACTACATTTGCCTCCAGACTTGTCAGACACAGTGAGTCGTTCAAGCAAACAGGATCTGGCAGGGTCGACCAAACTGCTGAGCTCAGGATGTGGCTCTGCCGCCGCAGGCAAGAAGCACCTGGACTTCTAGTGATTTCTACTAAGCAGATATGTTCACAAACCCTGGCGCCCAAATGGGGCACCATCATCATCAACATTATGCATTTTTATATAACTATTAAAATAGTATTCGCATAACTGGCCTGAGTCTCTCTTTTAAGAGTTACAAGAATATGTAAGAGGTTTGTATATTATTTTTTTATCATCATTTTATTTTTATATACACACCAAGAAGTTGTTGGAATAGAATGAATGTAATGATGCTATATGTAAGTGATTATAATATTAGAGTCAAAGGATACGTTTATTGGGCCACCTAGGCTTTAGGACCCTGTTGGGCCACCTAGATACAAGACGAGGTACAGTTGGGTATGGAGGCATACAGGTTCTCCTACGGCACATTTGCCCACAGATGTTGCAGATGGGCCTGTAGATCCTGCGCACTTGTAGGTTGCCGAAGCTGGTGTCCAAGCTAGTCCCATAAAAGCTCCATTGGCAATAAATCTGGCTAACGGACAGGTCAAGGAAGTGTTGTAATCTGGATGAGGCATTCCTGGGAAACCCTTGCTATGTGTGGGAGAGCATTATCCTCCTGCAAAATGCCAGTTGGAAGCCCTGCTATGAGCGGCAACATATGTGGCCTCAGGATGTCCTGCACATATCGCTAAGCTGTTAGTGTCTCTCATAGTCAGTTCCCTAAAGATGTTATGGTTCCTGACCGTAGCAGTCCAGGTTTCTCGTTCACAACACTACTGCAATCGAAGGCGACAGTGGCTTGCTGTCAATAGCAAAACACGTAAATGGGCACCATAACACCAAATTTCCTTCTGCTAAGCACCTGGAAATTGTCGGACCCGATTCAGGGGTGTGAAGATGCCACCTGCGTCTGGATGGTGGACAACTAAACTTTGGGAGCTGCTTTTGCTTATTGGTGTATCAAACGATCCTCTCTACTGGTGGTCTGTCTGGGCTGTCCAGAGCCTGTGCACGATGGGTGCGTGCCTGCTCCCAAACCTCCTAACAGCTAGGTCAGAACGTCCTAGATGTCGGGCAGTTTGTCAAAACAACCATCCTACTTCTCTCTGATGCGCCCCCTCTTAAAGTCTGTCAGTTGGGAAAAATATTTTTGAGTGCATAGTAGAGGCATGTTTACCAGTTAATGATCTCTTACCAAGCAGTACACTACCCAAAAGTAGCCTCTGAGAATTTTTTTATAGGGAAGATTGAGAAGCACTTTTACGCCGCCTTGTGGCAAGACCCAGTGTCTAATCAGACAACACCTGTAATAATTTACATATCTGCCTGAGACATAACTACATGCTGAGTTTTGCAGCAATCCGACATTTTTATCTTGGTGCGTTTTAGGTTTTTTTTGTCAATATTTGTTAGTGTAATTGTTATTTATTTTTTTACTTGGTTTTAATTTTTTTGTGCAACCTTAATTTATTTATTTTTTTAACAACATTAAATTACAAATAATAAATATGAAAAAATTACTGTAAAATGTATACCATATATATAAACAATAAAAATGGTAGTGTAATTTCAGTATATGTATGGGCTGAATTACATATATGTCCCATTTAGAGTGGCCTTTTTTTCGACCTGTTTCCTAGAAAAATGTAGTGGTCTGCATATTTGACTATGGCCGTGGGTAAAAGATAAAAATGGTAATGTACTATGATACTGAACAGATTGTACATAAATCAACAATCACTTTTCGATCTAAACATTTATATAACAAATAGTCAGGTATGTTATGTAGCATAAAAATCTACCAATTAATTCAAAAACACACTTAATATGTTTCTCTCTTTTTACTTCTCTGTTAAAACCATAGTTTTAAATAATTTAGAACAACACCGAGAGATTACATCAACAGATTAAATTCTATATTGAAATTCAAACTGACAGATACATTAATGCTGGTAACTCTGAAATGTTCACTCAAGCTTAATGAATAAATAGTGTAAACGCGGGGCGAAAACAGACATACAAAATGTTCCTGCCGTAATAATGTGCAGAATATCTTGCCTACAAACACCTGACAATTAGGATAATTGGGAGGTAAAATGTATGATTTCTATAGTTTAATTTGATTCCTAATGTGTTTTTGCTTTTTTTTATGTTGTTGATTTGTTGTATGCATTTTTAGACATTTTTATACTACTATGTAGTCAATAAGCCTCAGATATCAACACTACTGGCCATAACCAGGGTTGGACTGCCCCAGAAGATGCCTAGGCGAGCCCAGGCTTTGATACAATAATGGTCCTCAAAGGTTCAGCCAAAGAAAACCCTAGTTGGAAGTGACTTTGGAGCCAATCACCGCCACTACGATCACAAATAACCTATAAAACGTAATTGGTATGTCCTGTGTGTGACAAAATTATGTTGCATTTATAATGTCCAATATAGATGAAGAGTGGCCTCTCATTTCTTCTGACTGAAGCCAAGTCCAATGAGTCCAACAAAGGAGTTTGTAACCCCTACTGATAAGTTCCAGCCTCTTCCAAATTACTGTACCAAAGATAGCAAATTAATTCCACAATATATTCCATTGTGTTGCCTCCACCATGTCTAGCGCAGCACGATGATCTGTCATACGTGGACACCTGACCCTGGTCACTATTTATTACATTACATGTGACATGGACTAGGCAAAGCTGAGAAAAGGCTGCGGTGCTATTGCCCGCACTGCTGCCTTCTCAAACAGCTGATTGGCAATGGTCCTGAGTGTTGGGCTAATGGAGAATTATATGTAAATATTGGACAAAATAATAAATCTGATAATTTGTATTCTGCGTGTGCACTGAACCTTCTGTCAAGTATTGATTGGGTTGAACAACCCTTCTAGTTGCACCGCAGCCTTAATCTGGTGTGCTATTCCAATGTATATGCACTATCCAGAGGATAGGTCATCAGTTAAACAATCTCAGAAAACCCCTTTAATGTACTGTAAAACCCCTTTAAGAGGACACTAGCCAATTACATTTTCAAATCTGTAACTGTGCTCAATAAAACTATATGTTAGTCATACAGTCCATAATCTGCCTCCCTCAGCATGTTCAGGGGAGGGGAGAAGGACTATGCTCTCGGACCGATTAGAACAGGAAGTAAGTGGTAGTAATAGGTCAGGATGGGTCACATGAGGTGCAGGCGCCTGCATTCCACTGGAGGAGGAAGCAATCAAATGAGATGATAGGATAGGTTGAAACAGGCTACATGGTACTCCAGAGTGATGCATGGGAACAAACACTTTCCACAAGATGTGATGGTGGGCATGCTAGGTTATACTTATTATTTATTATTTTAAAGCGCCATTAATTCCATGCCAATGTACATCCAGACGGGTTACACAAATTTAAAATAAACAAGAAACTATCAACAGAGTGGTACAGAGGGATAGAGGTCACTGCCCGCAAGAGCTTACAATCTATAAGGGAAGGGGAGAACACAGTAGGTGAGGGTATAGGTTGCTCATGTGGCTGTGTGGTGGCAGCATGCTTATTGTAGGTGGTAGGCTTTCCCGAAAAGGTGGATTTTCAGGTTACTCTTGAAAGTTTGGATGTTGGGGGAGAGTCTGATGTGCTGGTGTCACCGCCAGCTCTGTGAGAAGGTCTGTTAGACGTTCTTCGCTACCTCTTGCATGAAGTTCTTTGTTTTGGTTTCACTTTGTCATCTCCTTTCCTTCTCCCAGCTGTCATCTATTTGCACTGATTGTCTCCCTTTATATTCCCTCCCATACTGCCTCACTTTGCGGTTTATACTTCTTCCTGGATGAGTTGTTCACTGCTGGATGCTCCTGCTCCTGATTTCTCAGATAAGTCTGTTTCCTTTATTTGTGTTTACTTGCTGGCTTGATTGTAGGTGACCCTGACTCCGTCCGTATTAAGTGCAGGGAGGCGGTGGTCGTGTCCCCTCACTATTATAGGGTTTTCAGGTGTCAGATAGTATAAGGTACGTGGACATGCAATCGTCTACCATAAAGATCTTTGCATGGGCATAGCAGTCAGGGAGAGCTCTAGGGGTTTTATAGGGCTCACCCATATGCTCCTTAGTTTGGGATCAAGCCAGTCGGATGTTTATTTATAAGTTCCAGCTTTCTGCAACACCATCCGTGACATTATAAACCGCCATAACCGTCTTAAACATGGATCCGGTTTCAGCCTTGATTGACCTCATGCAAGGTCTTTCACTGGAGGTAGCAGATCTCCATAAAACTGTGTCTCAGTTTCAGGTGACCGGTTCTGCTTGCGTTCATGGAGTTTGTTCCGAGCCTAAGATCTCACTTCCGGATACGTTCTCCGGGAGTAGTGAGAATTTTGTTCGCTTTAGAGAGGCTTGCAAACTCCATTTTCGCCTACTTCCCCATTCCTCTGGTGATGAGGAGCAGAGGGTGGGGATCATCATCTCGCTGCTCAGGGATAACTCTCAGTCTTGGGCCTTTTCGCTGCCGGTCGGGGCACGGCCCCTCCGATCGGTGGATGAATTTTTTGTAGCCCTGGGGCAGATATATGATGACCCGGATCGTATTGCTCTTGCTGAATCTAAACTGCGTCTTTTATGCCAGGGTAAACAGTCCGCAGAGATATATTGTTCAGAATTTCGGAGATGGGCAGCTGATACTCGTTGGAATGATGCTGCACTCCGAAGTCAATTTTGCCATGGTCTTTCGGAAAGATTGAAAGATGCATTTGCTTTTCATGAGAGACCAGCCTTGTTAGAATCTGCCATGTCTCTAGCTGTTCGTATTGACAGGCGTCTTAGAGAGAGGAGACTACTCCTTCCTGTCATATTCAGTCCAAAGACAGTGGGGCTGTCTCATTTAGTGCGCAGGGGTCTCAGTTTCTCTCAATCCCCTCTGAGGAGGAGGCCATGCAGCTGGGCTTGCCTCTGATAGAAGAGGGTTTGTTTCTGTTGTGCGGGTATAAATCATTTGGCTAATGTTTGCCCCTCTAGGAGATTCATGGAGTTTTCTGAGGGTAATAAAACAAAAAGAAAAAAACCCTCTAAAAACTTTCCTTTTGCTACTATTGGCAAGGTTGATGCGGAAATTTAAGGTTTGCCATTTACTTGTAGTTCCCGTTTTCTCCTACCTGCCAGGGTGGCGCTAGACAGCAAGAACATTGTTTGTGAGATTTTTGTAGATAGTGGAGCAGCTGTCAATCTCATTGATAATCAATTTGCAATAACGGCTCTTCGTAAGACGGTTGAGGGTTTTGTGGCAGCCTGCGAGACCTGCGCTCGTGCCAAGATCCCTCATTCACGGCCATCGGGTTCTCTCCTCCCGTTACCCATTCCTTCCCGTTCTTGGACACATCTGTCCATGGACTTCATTATGGACCTGCCTCGTTCCTCGGGGAAGACTGTGATTCTGGTAGTAGTGGACCGTTTTTTGCAAAATGGTGCATTTCATTCCTTTTCCTGGGTTACCCAATGCTAAGAGGCTGGCGCAAGCGTTTGTTGATCACATTGTTAAATTGCATGGCATTCCTTCAGACATCGTTTCTGATAGGGGCACGCAATTTGTTTCCAGATTCTGGAAGGCCTTCTGTTCTGACTTGGGGGTTCGGTTGTCGTTCTCTTCTGCTTTTCACCATCAGTCGAATGGTCAGACCGAACGCGTCAATCAGAATCTGGAGACATATCTGCGCTGTTTTGTGGCGGAGAATCAGGAGGATTGGTGTTCTTTTTTGTCCCTTGCTGGGTTTGCTTTAAATAACCGTCGCCAGGAGTCCTCTGATAAGTCACAATTTTTTGGTGCATATGGGTTTCATCCGCAGTTTGGGACATTCTCTGGAGAGGGGTCTTCTGGTTTACCTGATGAGGAGAGATTTTCCTCGTCTTTGTCATTTATTTGGCAAAAGATTCAGGGTAATCTGAAGAGGATGAGTGAGAGATATAAGCGTGTGGCGGATAAGAGACGTGTGCCTGGTCCGGACCTGATTGTGGGGGATCTGGTGTGGTTGTCTACAAAGAATAGCAAACTAAAGGTTCCCTCCTGGAAGTTGGGTCCTAGGTTTATTGGGCCTTACAAGATCTTGTCCGTCAATCCCGTTGCCTTCTGTATTGATCTTCCTCAGACTTGGAAGATCCATAATGTTTTTCACAGGTCCCTATTAAAACCTTATGTCCAACCCACGGTACCCTCCTCTTTGCCTCCTCCTCCGATTGTTGTCGATGGTAATCTTGAATTTCAGGTCTCTAGGATTGTGGATTCTCGCATTATCCGCGGTTCTCTCCAGTACCTCGTTCATTGGGAGGGTTATGGTTCTGAGGAGAGGATGTGGGTCCCAGTGGCGGACATTAAGGCCACTCGTCTCATCAGGGCTTTCCATAGGTCTCATCCTGAGAAGGTGGGCTCTGAGTGTCCGGAGTCCACCCGTAGAGGGAGGGGTACTGTCACCGCCAGCTCTGTGAGAAGGTCTGTTAGACGTTCTTCGCTACCTCTTGCATGAAGTTCTTTGTTTTGGTTTCACTTTGTCATCTCCTTTCCTTCTCCCAGCTGTCATCTATTTGCACTGATTGTCTCCCTTTATATTCCCTCCCATACTGCCTCACTTTGCGGTTTATACTTCTTCCTGGATGAGTTGTTCACTGCTGGATGCTCCTGCTCCTGATTCCTCAGATAAGTCTGTTTCCTTTATTTGTGTTTACTTGCTGGCTTGATTGTAGGTGACCCTGACTCCGTCCGTATTAAGTGCAGGGAGCCGGTGGTCGTGTCCCCTCACTATTATAGGGTTTTCAGGTGTCAGATAGTATAAGGTACGTGGACATGCAATCGTCTACCATAAAGATCTTTGCATGGGCATAGCAGTCAGGGAGAGCTCTCGGGGTTTTATAGGGCTCACCCATATGCTCCTTAGTTTGGGATCAAGCCAGTCGGATGTTTATTTATAAGTTCCAGCTTTCTGCAACACCATCCGTGACAGCTGGGGTAACAAGTTCCTGAGTATGGGAGATGCACATGAGAAATCTTATAGTGGATTGTGTGAAGAACAGATAAGAGCCGAACAGGGATGTAGGTCCTGGGAGAATCGGAAGTTACTTGTGGGGATGTATCGAGAACGCAAGTCAGAGATGAAAGGACGGGACAGGCTGTGGACGGACTTATATGAAGTTGTAAGTATTTTAAACTGAAATTGCTGGGCGATGGGGAGCCAGTGAAGGGATTGACAGAAGGGGAGAAAGAGGAGAAACGAGGGGAGAGGTGGATTAACCGGGCAGCGGTGTTAAGAATAGGAGGGGAGCAAGAGTGCTGGATGGGAGGCCACACAGGAGGTGTTCCAGTAGTCCAGGCAGAAGATGACAAGAGCATGCACTAGCATTTTAGTTGACTCAGGAGTGAGGAAGGGGCAAATTGGAGAGATGGTCTTAAGTTGAAAATGGCAGGTGGAGGAGAGGGTTTGGATGTGTGGCTTAAAGGAGCCTGCGAGACTGGAGAAAGAGTTGTGCTATTAATTGTAATGGTCAGGTAGGGAGGCAAAGTGGGGAAAAGACAATGAATTCAGTTTTCTCCATGTTGAGTTTTAGGAAGCGGGCGGAGAAGAATGAACATATTGCCGACAGACACGCAGGGATTCTGGATAGCAAGGAAGTAACACCTGTGCCAGAAAGGTACATTTCAGTGTTGACAGCATAGAGGTGGTATTGGATCCCATGGGACTCTATGAGCTGTCCCAGGCTGAATGTATAAATGTAGGGGGCTCAGGACAGAGCCTTGAGGCTCTTATACCTCCTGTTATGTAATATTGGAGTACATTACAAGAGGAGGTATGAGGAGAGGACTACAACTCCCAGCACGCCCCACTTGTTATGTAATATCTGAGTACATTATAAGAGGAGAGGACTATAACTCTCAGCATGTCCAGACCATTATTATATAATATCGGGGTACATTACAACACCCTGGATATGCTGGGAGTTGTATACCTCCTCTTATAATGTACTCAGATATTACATAACAAGCGGGACGTGCTGGGAGTTGTAGTCCTCTGCTCATACCTCCTCTTGTAATGTACTCCAATATTACATAATAACGGCTTGGACATAATGGGAGTTGTAGTCCCATCCTCTTATACGTCGCCCTGTAATGTGCTCTGATATTAAATAATAGACATGCTGGGAGTTATAGTCCTCTCCTGTCATACCTCCTGCAGTAATGACATCACTGCAAGCTCCTGCTCTGGGTTTCGCATAATGACATCATCATGTGAGACCTGGAGCAGGAGTGGTGATGTCAATGGGACCGCATGCATCAGGACACAGCAACACAAGCCACAGATAAACTGTGGTCTGCATCGCAGACAGCGGCGGGGGGATGAGAGGGAGGTTTCTTTTTTTTATACAAAATGTCCACACTGCTGGGGGCATCAGGGATGGGGAAAGGAGATCATTATATATATACTTTGCACTACTGGGGAGGAATGGAGCAGCGTTATATACATACTGGCACTACGGTAGAACATTATATATATATATATTGGCACTATGGGGGGGAAGCATTATATATTGGAACTAGTGGGGGGCACTACAGGGGGACATTAGAGCCCCTGGGAGCATTATGATTATATTATTACTACTAGGGTACTGTAGGGGCGTTGTTATTATTTGCCGCAATATGGAGGGCATTGCTACTAATGGGGGCTATCTTGGGGAGTAATATCACTATTGGGGGCACCATTACTAATGAGGGCATTCTGGGTGTATGGTATAGTATAGTGTTTGTGGACATGGGTGGAGCAGAACAGGCACAGTATTGGGGGTAGCTTCAAGAGGTTCTCTGGGTTTTTTTTTCATATTGATGACCTATCCTTAGGATAGGTCATCAATATTAGATCGGCGGAGGTCTGACACCCGGCACTCCCGACGATCAGCTGTTTGAGGAGACAGCGTGCCGACTCCCTTCTCTCTTCCTGCTGTATGTCTATGGGACAGCAGTAGTGAACAGCATGCGCCGCCTTTCAAACAGCTGATCGGCGGGGGTGTCGGACTGTGATTTTAGCACATTATTACAAGATGTGGACCTAAAAACAGGCCCTGGGGCAGGGATTACTATAGTGGTGAGGTGCGATGGGATTGGGTCAAGGGCACAGGTGGTAACTTGGAGACTAAGTTGGAAAGCTTTTCTTCTGTGACAGTGGTAAACTGGGTTATGTGGGAAGAGCATTGGGTAGCTGTGTGGGGGGGGGGGGGGGGGGGGGTGTTTAAAGCTTTCATGGATTTTATTGATTTTTATCTCTGAAGTCTTCAGCTGAGATGAGGGGTGTGGGAGGGGGCATGGGAGGACGCAACAGAGAGTTAAAGGTATAAAACAGTTATTGGGGTTATGGGAGAAAGATGATATGAGAGTAGTGAAGTAGTCCTGTTTAGAAGAGGCGAGTGCAGGCTTCAATTTGAGAACAGCTTCTTTGTATGAGATGAAGTCCTCCTTGGAGTGGGTTTTCTTCCAGGTTTTCTAGGTTGAGGTATGTCAAATGGGATTCCAGAGTGGTGCATGGAAACCCATGTATTCCACCCTGCCTTCTGGTAGGTCAGAAGGGAACATTTGATTATGCATTTGGGGACCAGCTTCGCTGTGACCACCATTGGTGAATCCTTAGGTTATCCACTTGTTTGCACCACATCGTGATGATCTAGGGTCCGCCATCAACATACATTTAGAAATTAATGGAAGACGTCTGACGGCTTTCTTTATAACAATGGTTTGCAAAATGCAGACTTGGGTTATAATAGTCATGAATTTTGATGCCTTGTCAATCACCGGGGGAACTTCACTGTAGCATAAACACATATAGTATACAGCTTTTATTCTGAATTAGAATAATTGAATCAATGACAGTGATTTGCCGAGATGTAAAATCTATCCATCATAACCTGTCACTACCAGTTTATTTTTTTGTGATTAAAATCAAAAAGACTACTATTTTGTCATCAGCTATTTCATTAAGTTACAGCAGGCTTTTATTCTCCGTTGCTTTTCAAATTTAGCTTTTACAAATAGTCTTTTTTTTTCATACACATTGAAGTTTTAAGTCAAAACTGGCACAGTCAAATACATTCAGAGATTTGCCATTAGCTTCTGAGAGTTTGAAATCCAGTTACAAAAGCTATTATTCGCCCTATGAAAGGAGTTTTTTTAAAATGTTCTTTACATATTTGGTTATTCTTACACATACAGAGCTATCCATGGATATTTTCTTCTTCTATAGCTTTTTAATTGGTGAACAAGTGTCCTCTGTATATTTAGAGTGGGTGGTACTGGTCCCGAAAACCCAAGCCATAGCATAGTCACGTCATGGACAGTAACCAGCAGCCGAACGAATGGGCAAACAAATATTGGATTCACCACTGTTAAAGACTTCCGGGAAATCTAGAAAGAAGACATAAACAGTTTTTACTGCTGCTTGACTTGATCGCAGGTCTTCTGACCAGTCACATGATTGCTAGGATTCTGGTACTAGGAGGCAGCCACTGGGTTTAACTAGACCTAGGATAGCCATAAAAAAATATTTTTTTTTACTGTAGCTGGATAGATTTCCCCTTCCCCTCTTGCGTTGTGCAGCCCCAGTGGAAAAGTATTTTTTTTAAACTGCCCCAATGATAATTTCGGGCATTTGAGGGACAGACTGGAAAAAAAAAAAAAGTAAAAATAACGAAAATATTTCCTGTCCTGGCCATTGTAACGCCAGCCCAGACCCAATTAATTGAAATTGGACATGTAATATATCAAACGTTAAGGTAGATCATGTTGAAAGAAAATAAAAAGTCTATTTTGTGGTTAACAATTGAACAAAAGCATAAATTACGTATATAAACTACTATGAAAAGAAACCTGCATTAGTCACATAACTACAAAAAAAAATTTGTTAGCCCAACAAATAAAGTTATAGCCGTAAACTGCGTGTGTGCTAAAAATGGTGGCTCCGCAGATCGAAATTACACTGGTCCTGAACTGGTGAATGGGAGCCAGTTGTGCAATATGACAGCTGTTATGGGTGCTAATTTTTTCTGTAGGGGTTGTCCGGTTACCAATATTGATGACCGATCCTCAGGATAGGTGATCAATATCAGATCGGTGGGGGGGTCCGACTCCTGGCACCCCCGAAGATCAGCTGTTTGAAGAGAACACTGCATTCCTGTGTACTCTTCACTGTTTACCTGCTTGCTGTCGACATTGCAGCGGTAAGCCTTGTGATTACAGCTCCTTTGTCCCATTCACTTGAATGGGACGGTATGTAACTACAACTTTCCCTTCCCATTCAAGTGAACGGGATGTAATTACACTGCAATATCATCGGTGAGCAGTACGTAGCACAGAATTCTCTTCATACACCTGACTGGCAGGGTGTCAGGAGTCGGACCCACACCCATCTCAAAATGATGACCTATCTGGAGGATAACCGGACAACCCCTTTAATAGTGAGAATACTGATTTGGCACAAGCATGTAGGTGAAAAGTTCAGATGCCTTCTAATATGCCTGCTTGTTCCAGATTAGGCTCTATTCCCATAGATCTGAAGCTTGCTTTGCTCAACCCTAATGACAATGACCAACATTTGTAATGCACTTTTCTTACAGGTACTCAACGTGTAAGAATAGTTGTGTGGCTGAGGTGACTCCCTGGGAAGTCGGTGGCTGCCGTATTGACCTAGGGTCAATTTCGTAGGAAGCCAATTTGCCTATTTGTATATTTTTGGAGAGTGGGAGGAAACCCACACAAACTCCATGTCCATGGTCAGATTTGAACACAGGACCCCAGCGCTGCAAGGCACCAGTGCTATAACCACTGAGCCACCATGCTACCATCTACAATACATACAGTCACATAAGTTACCATACACAACCATTGTTTAAAACAAATATGTATATTATGTATGCATTATACATTTTTTGCAGTGCTGGGCTGCGTAGATAAGCTCAGAAGGGTCGGATTGGCCCACCAGAGGATCCTCCAATGGGCCTGAGCTCTGACAGTAATGGATTCCTAATAAAAAAAAGGGCCCATAAAGTCCTATATACACAGAGGATGGGCCCTCAGAATAATTTTCTCTAGTGGGCCCAAGGATCTTCTGAAGGAACTTCAGTCCAACGCTGCTCAGAAGGTGGCAGTTTTCTAACCAGTAAATCAAAACGTAGCCCGATATGCACATATAGTTGCAAGAAAAAGTATGTGAACCCTTTGGAATGATATGGATTTCTGCAAAAATTGGTCATAAAATGTGATCTGATCTTCATCTAAGTCACAACAATAGACAATCACAGTCTGCTTAAACTAATAACACACAAAGAATTAAATGTTACCATGTTTTTATTGAACACACCATGTAAACATTCACAGTGCAGGTGGAAAAAGTATGTAAACCTCTAGATTAATGACATCTCCAAGAGCTAATTGGAGTGAGGTGTCAGCCAACTGGAGTCCAATCAATGAGATGAGATTGGAGGTGTTGGTTACATCTGCCCTGCCCTATAAAAAAAACACACACCAGTTCTGGATTTGCTTTTCCCAAGAAGCATTGCCTGATGTGAATGATGCCTCGCACAAAAGAGCTCTCAGAAGACCTATGATTAAGAATTGTTGACTTGCATAAAGCTGGAAAGGGTTATAAAAGTATCTCCAAAAGCCTTGCTGTTCATCAGTCCACGGTAAGACAAATTGTCTATAAATGGAGAAAGTTCAGCACTGCTTCTACTCTCCCTAGCAGTGGCCGTCCTGTAAAGATGCACAGAGCAAGAGCACAGCGCAGACTACTCAATGAGGTAAAGAAGAATCCTAGAGTGTCAGCTAAAGACTTACAAAAGTCTCTGGCATATGCTAACCTCCCTGTTAGCGAATCTACGATACGTAAAACACTAAACAAGAATGAATCTCATGGGAGGATACCACAGAGGAAGCCACTGCTGTCCAAAAAAAACATTGCTGCACGTTTACAGTTTGCACAAAAGCACCTGGATGTTCCACAGCAGTACTGGCAACATATTCTGTGGACAGATGAAACCAAAGTTGAGTTTGGAAGAAACACACAACACTATGTGTGGAGAAAAAGAGGCACAGCAAACCTCATCCCAACTGTGAAGTATGGTGGTGGGAGCATCATGGTTTGGGGCTGCTTTGCTGCGTCAGGGCCTGGACGGATTGCTATCATCGAAGGAAAAATGAATTCCCAAGTTTATCAAGACGTTTTGCAGGAGAACTTAAGGCCATCTGTCCACCAGCTGAAGCTCAACAGAAGATGGGTGTTGCAACAGGACAACGACCCAAAGCATAGAAGTAAATCAACAACAGAATGTCTTAAGCAGAAGAAAATACGCCTTATGGAGTGGCCCAGTCAGAGTCCTGACCTCAACCCGATTGAGATGCTGTGGCATGACCTCAAGAAAGCAATTCACACCAGACATCCCAAGAGTATTGCTGAACTGAAACAGTTCTGTAAAGAGGAATGGTCAAGAATTACTCCTGACCGTTGTGCACGTCTGATCTGCAACTACAGGAAACGTTTGGTTGATGTTATGCTGCAAAAGGAGGTTCAACTAGTTATTAAATCCAAGGGTTCACATACTTTTTCCACCTGCACTGTGAATGTTTACATGGTATGTTCAATAAAAACATGGTAACATTTAATTCTTTGTGTGTTATTAGTTTAAGCAGACTGTGATTGTCTATTGTTGTGACTTAGATGAAGATCAGATCACATTTTATGACCAATTTGTGCAGAAATCCATATCATTCCAAAGGGTTCACATACTTTTTCTTGCAACTGTATGTAGCCACCATTATTTTGACTGGTTTAACACGTTAACGCAACAAAAACACATTTCAGTAAAATAACAAATCGCGTTAAAGTGTCCATCCTGGTGCAGCTGGTTTCAACAATGACTAAATCTGTATTGCCCGATGGATGCCAAAAGGACAGGACATTCTTTTGGCATCCATGGCCCCTAGGAGTCTAGGACATGTTAATTTTCTGGCAAATATGTTTGCACTTTGAATAATGCCTTAGACACATCAATATTGAAGTTATGGAAAGGGAAAAGCATAGTTTAAAGGGAGCATGAGATTTTCAGGGGTATTCGATGTGATAGGTAATACACCTGTTAGATCAGAGTGGATATGACCTCTTGGATCCCACTGATCAATAGAACAGGAAACCCAATCCCTTCCCACCAGAATGTCTATGGTTGAGGTGATTTGTATGGATAAGGCCGTGTGCACTACCGTTTGATACAACTTTGTAAGAAGAATGAAGACAACCAAGAGAGAGTGCTTGGCTGCCAGGGGAGGACTGGCCATAGACTCTACAGAAAAACTTCCTGGTGGGCCAATGCCCAGGAGGCCGCCTGAGCCCTACTCACGGCTTTCAGCCAGGTAAGTAATGATCTGAAGCTTCCCTCCTGACTCCTGATTTCAACTGTATTGTCAACTAATGTAGCTGCAAGGAACGTGGCCACAGAGTGGTAGTTTGTAGGGAGGTATTTTGTGCTGCTGGGGCAGTATTTTGTGATGCACAATAATATTAGGCTCTGCTGGGGAGGTCTAATGTGCAGCAATATGGCATTGCTGACCCACAATGGGACCTCTTTTAGTTTTTAGTTTTTTTTAAGTTCCCAGTGCACCCCTGTTGGCTGCCATTGTACCTCCTATAGAAATGTATGGAGCGGTGTATTAAATATAAAAAAATAAAAATAAAAAACTGGAGAAAAATACTCAAAAAGAAAACTCAAAAGAAGGCTAATGTCAAGTGATCAGAATTTATATGCATGTAATATATACAGTCAGGTCCATAAATATTGGGACATCCACACAATTCTAACATTTTTGGCTCTATACACCACCACAATGGATTTGAAATGAAACAAACAAGATGTGCTTTACCTGCAGACTGTCAGCTTTAATTTGAGGGTATTTACATCCAAATCAGGTGAACGGTGTAGGAATTACAACACTTGGCATATGTGCCTCCCACTTGTTAAGGAACCAAAAGTAATGGGACAGAATAATAATCATAAATCGAACTTTCACTTTTTAATGCTTGGTTGCAAATCCTTTGCAGTGGATTACAGCCTGAAGTCTGGAACGCATAGACATCACCAGACGCTAGGTTTCATCCCTGGTGATGCTCTGCCAGGCCTCTACTGCAACTGTCTTCAGTTCCTGCTTGTTCTTTGGGCATTTTCCCTTCAGTTTTGTCTTCAGCAAGTGAAATGCATGCTCAATCGGATTCAGGTGAGGTGATTGACTTGGCCATTGCAGAACATTCCACTTCTTTCCCTTAAAAAACTCTTTGGTTGCTTTTGCAGTATGCTTTGGGTCATTGTCCATCTGCACTGTGAAGCGCCATCCAATGAGTTCTGAAGCATTTGGCTGAATATGAGCAGATAATATTGTCCGAAACACTTCAGAATTCATCCTGCTGCTTTTGTCAGCAGTCACATCATCAATAAATACAAGAGAACAAGTTCCATTGGCAGCCATACATGCCCACGCCATGACACTACCACCACCATGCTTCACTGATGAGGTGGTATGCAGTGGCGTACACACAATCCATGGGGCCCCGGTGCAAAACTGATCCATGGGGGCCCCTGTTATGGGGGATCTGTGGATGACACATATATAGCATCTTATGCTATATATGTGTCATCCACAGATATCTCCATAACAGTGCCCTCCACAGATATCCCCCATAAGTGCCTTCTAGTAATGTATCAGTGGGGAGGGAGGAGGTGGGGACACTGGCGGCGGGGCTGGTGTAGTGCCCGGCGCTGTGCACACACTGGGGGCAGCTCCTACCTTCTGCGCGTTCTGCAGCAGGAGTCCATTTTGCTCCACGGTCATGGCCCAGCTCCTCCCCGCGCTGCTTCTGCTGCTGAGATCCAGAGCACGTGGCAGCGGCTGCGGAGTGAGCAGCTGTCAGGGCAGCGGGGCGGGCACATGGGCCATGCACTGCGGGGGGTCCACGAGCCGGCATCTCTCCCTGAGCTCCCTCTGTCATGCGCCTCCTGCCCCGCCTGCCTGCTTCATTCATAAAGTGGGAGGAGCAGGCAGACGGGGCAGGAGGCCCATGACAGAGATTTTTTTGACACTGACTGCTGGACGCTGGCATTTTGCCAGCAGCTTGAGCGGGGTCACAATAATTGCTGCGCAGCCGCCCACCCTTGCAACTTAGTTAGAGGGAACACTAACTGCAGGGGCCAGGGGGGTCCACAGACAGCCGAGCCCCCTGGAGTGCCGGGCCCGGTCGCAACTGCGACCCCTGTATGTACGCCAATGGTGGTATGCTTAGGATCATGAGCAGTTCCTTTCCTTCTCCATACTCTTCTCCTCCCATCACTCTGGTACAAGTTGATCTTGGTCTCATCTGTCCATAGGATGTTGTTCCAGAACTGTGAAGGCTTTTTTAGATTTTGTTTGGCAAACTCTAATCTGGCCTTCCTGTTTTTGAGGCTCACCAATGGTTTACATCTTGTGGTGATCCCTCTGTATTCACTCTGGTGAAGTCTTCTCTTGAATGTTGACTTTGACACACATACACCTACCACCTGGAGAGTGTTCTTGATCTGGCCAACTGTTGTGAAGGGTGTTTTCTTCACCAGGGAAAGAATTCTTCGGTCATCCACCACAGTTGTTTTCCGTGGTCTTCTGGGTCTTTTGGTGTTGCTGAGCTCACCGGTGCGTTCCTTCTTTTTAAGAATGTTCCAAACAGTTGTTTTGGCCACGCCTAATGTTTTTGCTATCTCTCTTATGGGTTTGTTTTGTTTTTTCAGCCTAATGATGGCTTGCTTCACTGATAGTGACAGCTCTTTGGATCTCATCTTGAGAGTTGACAGCAACAGATTCCAAATGCAAATAGCACACTTGGAATGAACTCTGGACCTTTTATCTGCTCATTGTAATTGGGATAATGAGGGAATAACACACACCTGGTCATGGGACAGCCAAGAAGCCAATTGTCCCATTACTTTTGGTCCCTTAACAAGTGGGAGGCACATATGCAAACTGTTGTAATTCCTACACCCTTCACTCGATTTGGATGTAAATACCCTTAAATTAAAGCTGACAGTCTGCAGTTACAGCACATCTTGTTCATTTCATTTAAAATCCATTGTGGTGGTGTATAGAGCCAAAAATGTGTGGATGTCCCAATATTTATGGACCTGACTGTAGGTATGGTGAAGTCGAGAGTATAAGGCATCAGCCAGATAGCAATCTACCGGCCACAGAATGTATAAAGCAAATACATCAATTCCTAACATAGTAAACGGCGTGAATACCAACCAACAGGACAGCTGCACCCTGACGTACTGTACATTTCTCTGTTTATTTCAGTCCACCCCTGTGGGTAACCATTGTAACTCCTATAGAAATGGATGGAGTGGTGTTGTGCATTCTGAACCACCACTCCATACAACTATTCCTAGGACATGCTGATGAGGATAGATGGGAGAACGGGGTCCCCCACTTGTGCGGGTGTCACGAATTCAACTGTCACAATACAACATCAAATAAAGCTAAGGTATAATAATTACACATACAGTGCTGCCCATAATTATTCATACTCCTGGCAAATTTTGACTTAAAGTTACTTTTATTCAACTAGCAAATAATTTTTTGATGGGAAAGGACATAGGTGTCTCCTAAAAGATGATAAGACTATGTACAAGAGGCATTATTGTGGGGGAAAAAAAACATTTCTCAGCTTTTAATTAAATTTGAGCAAAAAATACAAGATGTTCCGCACTTTTGGAAAATCTCAGAGGACGTGCTTGGAAGCCAAAAGTGACACCTGTGCTGGGCAGGAGGATAGTTAGAGAGGTGAAAAAGAATCCAAGGATCAAAACCAAGGCCATCCTGGTGAATCTGGGCTCTGCTAGTGGCAATGTCTCAAGGCAGACAATCCAACGGACACTGCTGGGTTCCACTTCTCCAGGTAAAGGCACACAAAAGCTCGCTTGGCCTTTGCAAAAGCTCATCTGGACAAAGAAGAAGACTTCTGGTCAGTTTTTCAGCCAATGGACCAGGGAACCTAATCACAGTAAATAGCACCATGAAAAAAGAGCAATACATGAGGATTCTCAACGACAACATCAGGCGGTCTGCAGAGAAACCTGGCCTTGGGCACCAGTGGACATTTCAGCATGACATGACCCAAAACACACAGCAAAAGTGGAGAAGAAATGGTTAGCAGACAACAACATTAACGTTTTGGAGAGGCCCAGCCAGAGTCCAGACTTGAATCCAGTTGAGAATCTGTGGAGGGAGCTAAAGATCAGGGTGATGGCAAGAAGACCCTCCAACCTGAAAGATTTGGAGCTCATTGCTAAAGATGAATGGGCAAAAATACCTGTGGAGACATGCAAAAAGCTGGTCTGCAATTATAGGAAGCGTTTCATTGCTGTAATAGCCAATAAAGGCTTTTCTATTGATTATTGAGAAGGGTATGAATAATTTTGGACTGGACACTTTTTGCTCAAATGTTAACCGCCTCACGTCCGCCCATAGGATATAAACGTCCTATGGGTGGACGTCTATTTCTGACAGCACGTTTTAAAACGTCCTGTCAGAAATAGCAGCTGCACGCTAATCGTGCAGCTGCTGATCGGGTTGCCCGCTGTCAGTGACAGCAGGGCAACCCTAAGACAAGGCAGGGACAGTTCCCAGGTGTCCCTGCCTTCACGATCGCTGCAGACACAGCGCTCACCGAGCGCTGTGTCTGCAGAGCAGGAAGCGCTGTGCGCTTCCTGTTCCGGCCCGGCGGTCATGTGACCGCCGGGACCGGAGAGTGCAGGGGCTGTGTGAGGTCTCTCAGAGACCTCGATCAGCCCTGCTGTGAGGCTGTACAGCGCTTGATTGCTGCTGTACAGCCTCTATAGGGGTGCATTTCCACTGTAACTGGGGCTACTATGTCAGCCCCAGTTACAGGAGAAATCAACAGTGAAAAAAAAAAAAAAAGTGAAGTAAATGTCCCCCAGAGGTCTTGTATGACCTTATGGGGGACGAAAAGTGTAAAATAAAATAAAAATAAAATAAAGTGTTGAAAAAATAAAATAAAAAAAAGGTTCACATGTAAAAAAAAATAAAAAATCCCAAGTAAGGAATAAAAAATAAAAATAGAAAAAATAAAATAAAATAGACATATTTAGTATTGCCGCGTCCGTAAAAACCAGCTCTATAAAAATATCACATGACCTAACCCCTCGGGTGAACACCGTAAAAAATAAATAAAAAAAACTGTGTCAAAACAAGCAATTTTTGTCACCTTGCATCACAAAAGGTGCAACACCAAGTGATCAAAAACGCGTATGTCCCACAAAATGGTACCAATAAAACCGTCACCTCATCCCGCAAAAAATGAGCCCCTACATAAGAAAATCTCTCAAAAAATAAAAAAAACTATAGCTCTTAGAACATGGAGACACTAAAACATCATTTTTTTTGTTTCAAAAATGCTATTATTGTGTTAAAGTGAAACAAATAAAAAAAAGTATACATATTAGGTATTGCCGCGTCCGTAAAAACCAGCTCTATAAAAATATCACATGACCTAACCCCTCGGGTGAACACCGTAAAAAATAAATAAAAAAAACTGTGTCAAAACAAGCAATTTTTGTCACCTTGCATCACAAAAGGTGCAACACCAAGTGATCAAAAACGCGTATGTCCCACAAAATAGTACCAATAAAACCGTCAGCTCATCCCGCAAAAAATGAGCCCCTACATAAGAAAATCTCTCAAAAAATAAAAAACTATAGCTCTCAGAACATGGACACATTAAAACATAATTTTTTGGTTTCAAAAATGCTATTATTGTGTAAAACTTTAATAAATGAGAAAAAGTATACATATTAGGTATCGCCACGTCCGTAACAATCTGCTCTATAAAAATGTCACTTGACTGAACCCCTCAGGTGAACGCTGTAAAAATAAATAAATAGAAACTGTGCTAAAACAACCAATTTTTTGGTCACCTTGCCCCATAAAGTGTTATAATGAATGATCAAAAAATCATATGTACCCAAAAATAGTACTAATAAAACTGGCACCTTATCCCCTAGTTTCCAAAATGGGGTCACTTCTTGGGAGTTTCTACTGTAAGGGTGCATCAGTGGGCTTCAAATGGGACATGGCATCTAAAAACCATGTGGAGTTCCTTTTCTTCTGCGCCCTGCTGTGTGCCCATACAGCAGTTTACGACCACATGTGGGGTGTTTCTGTAAACCGCAGAATCTGGGTAATAAATATTGAGTTTTGTTTGGCTGTTAACCATCGATGTGTTAAAGAAAAAAATTGATTAAAATGGAAAATCTGCCAAAAAAGTGAAATTTAAAAATTTGATCTCCATTTTCCTTTAATTCTTGTGGAACGCCTAAAGGGTTAACAAAGTTTGTAAAATCGGTTTTTAATACCTTGAGGGGTGTAGTTTCTACAATGGGGTCATTTATGGGGGTATCCACTATGTAGGCCCCACAAAGTGACTTCAGACCTGAACTGGTCCTTATAAAGTGGGTTTTGGCAATTTTCTTACAAATTTGAAGAATTGCTTCTAAACTTCTAAGCCTTCTAACGTCCTAAAAAAATAAAATGACATTTCCAAAATGATGCCAACATAAAGTAGACATATGGGAAATGTTAAATAATAACTATTTTATGAGGTATCACTTTCTGTTTTGAAAGCAGAGAAATTGAAATTTAGAAAATTGCGAATTTTTCAAATTTTTGGGTAAATTTGGGATTTTTTCATAAATAAAGGTGAAATATTTTGACTCAAATTTATGACTATCATGAAGTACAATGTGTCACGAGAAAACAATCTCTGAATGACTTGGATAAATAAAGGTGTTCCAAAGTTATTACCACATAAAGTGAGATATGTCAGTTTTGCAAAATTTGGCCTGGTCAGGAAGGGGGCAAAGGGCCCAGATGGGAAGTGGTTAATAAAAGCTGAGAAATCTTTTTTTCCACAATAATGCCTCTTGTACATCGTCTTATCTTTTGGGAGACACCTATGTCATTTCCCGTCAAAAAATTACTTGCTGGTTGAATAAAAGTAACTTTAAGTCAAAATTTGCCAGGGGTATGAATAATTATGGGCAGCACTGTAGACATAAGCATTTTGTATATTATGAATGAAGTACAGTAACAAACATATAAATCTGTAGAATGAAAAAGAAGCCATCCGGTCATACACATTAGAATCCGAATCCTGCCGATTTTGGTGGGACCAGAAGACCATGTAATGTGTAGGCAGGCCTGCCAACTCACATGGCAGATGTCAGGGGAGGGAAGGTTGGGCAGTTTAATTTTATTTTTCGTGGAAATAAGCTGTCCCTCCCTTTTCCTGTTCCGCAGAGGCGGACTAGGACCTTAAAGTGGCCCTGGAAAAAAAACTAAAACTGGCTCCATGTTGTAGACAGATCCAGATTGACAAAAGGAGGGGCAGCACAAGTAGGCAGGGCCAGCAGTACCTTAGTGCAGCACAAAATACTGTCCCAGCAGAACCAATACCACAGTGCAGCATAAAATACTGCCATCCGCATTGCAGTATTCAACTATATCACTGTACTGAGTAGGGTGATACAGTTGAATTCAGGAGGACACCTGTGGATACTGGCCAGTGCTATAAGTACCTGATCCTCCTAGTATTAATTAATGCTGAGAGTACCAGATCACTATGTACCCAGTCAGTGGGGGTAAGGAAAGCTCGGGTGGCCCCCTGGGCATTGACCCACCAGGAAATTTCTCTGTAGGGTCTATGGTCAGTCCACCCGTTCTTCTCCCCATTCAGAACACATGCACACTCGGCCAAGTACAGTTGGTATTGTTAACCAAAAGTGTATATAAATTCTTTATTGAATACTGTGGTGTATTTTTGCTTCCAAACTATATTTACATGGGTTTTTTAATCAATTTGTTCACACATTTTTGTGATTTTTGTGCAATTATTTATTTAACTTTTTTCCATTAGCTCAAAAAAGGAACACAAGAACAGGCTGGAACATGCTAGATCATTGGAAGTACAAAATTTCTGCTCCAACCACACATTATAGCACCTTACAAAGACATATTGTAGACTTCGCATTAATTATGGAAACTCCAGTTTGACATGCTTTTTATTGATGTAAAAAAGAAATTATGGAAAAACCTTCAGAGGCCGTTTTCAACCTCTGCTGTTTCAGGTGATTCCTTTACCAGAATGGAGGACGATAGTTCACCTGCGAAAGTGAGGCTCCTCTAATGGAAAAAAATGTCCTTTATACCATTTTAAAGTAAGTGTGCCATTTACAGTGGAACAAGGTTCTCGCTGAGAAAAACATCATACAAAGTGAATCGTAATAAATGTCACTTCTCGGTTTCTTAATAATACATAAAACTTGGCATGTGATGGTAAATCCTGCAGAGTTAATCATATGGGTCACAAATATATGCTTCTTAACGTTCATTTATCCGTATTTCACAATCCCACACAGAAAATTATTAGTCTTTACTAGCTTTGTTCTCTATATTTTAAAGGTTTCTAGCAACGTGGAAACCGGTCATTGAAAAAAAATAAAAGTTTTTTTTTCAAAAACTTTTTTTTTTTTTTTTTACTTCCATCTTGTGTATTTATTCTTGACTAGTAAGTAGACAATTGATCTCTTCTTTTATCAGTTTCCCATAACATAATCATTTTTGTATGAATCCAAAATTGCCCTTTTTTTTTTTCTTTTTTTTTTTTAAACTTGTTTTTATAATGTTGAACTATCACCGTGATGTTTCCTTCTCCATCTCATCATTAGTTGTGATTATCACGAAGTTCATAAAAAATGTATCCTTCTGTTACAGAAGAGAAATACATATAATTCTATGTATCGCTGATTGTAATGAAATGGTAAATGGTAAGCTATACTCACAATAGGCCATCAACGCGAAGAAAGCACAAGGAAATGAACCCAGCCGTTTCATTTAGTGGGTTGGCAGAGGTCCTGGAGGTTTGTCCCCAACAATCAAACATTAATGGCCTTTTCTAAAGATAGGGCTTCAGTGTTAAAGCCTTGAAGGCCCCTTTAATGTTTCCTTTAAACGGGTTTTCCAAGATTATTTATCTGAAGACCTATCCTCTGGGGGTCGCACATGCTCATTTCCATCCTTCAACTGACATCAACCCTATCTACTGTTGGGTGGGAGCTGCAGCAGAAAGGAAGACTCCCCCTTAGCTGTGATAGGTAGAGCTGCAACTGAAAGGGCATGCCCCCTGAGCCGTGATAGGTAGAGAGCTGCAGCAGACAGGACACAACCCCATGAGCTGCCAGCCTGAAAAAATTCTAGCAGGGCAAAGAATGTGGAGATCTCTGGATCCATGTGAGGTACAGGGCTGGTTCTAGCTTTGTTAGAAAGAGATTGTCATGTTCTATATTAATTTTTTACATTAATCATGGGATAACCCCTTTAAGATGAATTTCAGAGCCCTGGCCTATAGGGTGGCAAAATTGTAGTGCTATTATGGACAAAACCCCTTTGGCAAGGGAAATGATCATTTATTCTTAACCAAGGAAGGGCACAGCGCAAAATTATAAGAAGTGATGCTCCAAAGGGGGCTATGAATATTTACTAAAACAGACACATCAGGAATGGTGACAGGTCCTAGAGCTTACCTCAGTATTGATGTAGAAATAATATCGCTAAGGCTACTTTCACACCTGCGGCGTGTATTCTGGCAGAGAACAGCCTGCCAGAATTCTCCAGATCTGGCAGTGTACGATGCAATCGGAATGCCCGCTGGTCCCATCAAAGGGGTTGTGTATTCATTGTCTGGAAGGTGCGGGTCCCATCTCTTGGACTCGCACCTATCTTGTAAGAGGAGCCGCCAAAGTCCCCGGAGGACGCACCGCGCATGCGCAGCTGCCCTCTATTCATTTCTATGGGGCCACTGATAATAGCCGACTGGCTCGGCTATTTCTGCGGGACCCATGGAATCCTATGCATTTCTATGGGGATTCCGAAAATAGCCGAGCGCACCGCTGGGCGATTTTCTGCTGGCCAATAGGAAGGCTTGCCACTTTGCTGGCCTCGTGTTAGGCTTCGTTTTAGAGATAGATGCGGGTCCCAGAGGTTGGACTCATATCTATTAGACAATGGGGGCATATCCTAGCGATATGGCCTCATTGTCTGAAATGGGAATACCCCTTTAAGTATAATGGGTTCAGCAGAGATCCGGCCGCATTCCAGCAAAAGATGCAGAGAATCGGCTGGACACGAACCTCTGCATGCAGCCGATTTTTGGCATTCTCTGCTGGAACAGGCGGCCAGATCACTGTGCCACGGAAATGCCTAACATATATATACCTTCCATGTTCAGTCGCTGGTGGAGTAACCTCTGTGACCCTGCCAATAAGTTACATGAAGTGGCAGTGATGCAAGGAAAGAACCATGCTCACCTTATTTGAGAGGCCACATGGTCAACCCATTCTAAAGAATTTCCAACCATATAGTTTGCTGCTTTGCTGTAGCAATCAATGGAGTCATAAAAGTCAGATCCCACTGATCACACAATCATGTCCTAACTATGTGCCAACAATGTTTTTCTTAAAGGGGTTATTCACATCTCAGACAATGGGGGCAATATCGCTAGGATATGTCCCCATTGTCTGATAGGTGCGGGAATCGCACCTTCTTCGAGAACGGATCCCTGAAAGTTGTGGGGGGCACCCTGCGCATGTGCAGCCGCCCTCCATTCATTTTTATGAGGCCGGTGGAAATAGTCAAATGGGAGCAGTGGCCGCAGAAGTCCGGTGCGCTCCCACTCACTTCCTTGGGGAGAGCGCTTGGCGCTGGCCGAACCCCAGAAAACCCAGGGTTCTCCAGCCCCCACCTTCTCTGCTCCCTTCTCAGTGAGACCCGCACCTATCAGACAATGGGGGGATATCCTAGCGCTATGCCGCCATTGAGATGGGAATACCCATTTAACACCCATTTACATGGGCTGACTAAGCAGTAAGGTATAGGGAAGAAACTGCTCATTCCCGATATACATACACTGAACAAAAATATAAACACAACACTTTCGGTTTTGCTCCCATTTTGCATGAGCTGAACTCAAAGATCTGAAACATTTTCTACATATACAAAAGACCCATTACTCTCAAATATTGTTCACAAATCTGTCTAAATCTGTGTTAGTGAGCACTTCTCCTTTGCCGAGATAATCCATCCCACCTCACAGATGTGGCATATCAAGGTGCTGATTAGACAGCATGAATATTGCACAGGTGTGCCTTAGACTGCCCACAATAAAAGTCCACTCTGAAATGTGCACAGTTTTGCCTTACTGGGGGGGGTCAGAAAACCATTCAGTATCTGATGTGGCCACCATTTGCCTCACACAGTGCAACACATCTCTGTCGCATAGAGTTGATCAGGTTGTTGATTGTGACCTGTGGAATGTCGGTCCACTCCTCTTCAATAGCTGTGCGAAGTTGCAGAACATTGGCAGCAACTGGAACACGCTGTCATATACACTGATCCAGAGCATCCCAAACATGCTCAATGGGTGACATGTCCGGTGAGTATGCTGGCCATGCAAGAACTGGGATGTTTTCAGCTTCCAGGTATTGCGTATAGATCCTTGCAATATGGGGCCGTGCATTATCATGCTGCAACATGAGGTGATGGTCGTGGATGAATGGCACAACAATGGGCCTCAGGATCTCGTCACAGTATCTCTGTGCATTCAAAATACCATCAATAAAATGCACCAGTGTTCGTTGTCCATAACATATGCCTGCCCATTCCATAACCCCACCACCACCATGGGCCACTCGATCCACAATGTTGACGTCGGCAAACCGCTCACCCACACGACGCCACACACGCTGTCTGCCATCTGCCCTGAACAGTGAAAACCGGGACTCATCCGTGAACAGAACGCCTCTCCAACGCGCCAGACGCCATCAAATGTGAGCATTTGCCCACTCAAGTTGGTTACGATGACGAACTGCAGTCAGGTCCAGACCCCGATGAGGACAACGAGTATCCAGTTGAGCTTCCCTGAGACGGTTTCTGACAGTTTGTTCAGAAATTCTTTGGTTATGCAAACCGATTGTTACTGCAGATGTCGGTGGCTGGTCTCAGATGATCATGGAGGTGAACATTCTGGATGTGGAGGTCCAGGGCTGGTGTGGTTACACGTGGTCTGCGGTTGTGATGCCGGTTGGATGTACCGCCAAATTCTCTGAAACGCCTTTGGAGACGGCTTATGGTAGAGAAATGAACACTCATTGCATGGGTAACAGCTCTGGTAGACATTCCTGCAGTCAGCATGCCAATTCCACTCTCCCTTAAACATTGCAACATCTGTGGCATTGTGCTGTGTGATCAAACTGCACATTTCAGAGTGGACTTCTATTGTGGGCAGTCTAAGGCACACCTGTGCAATATTCATGCTGTCTAATCAGCACCTTGATATGCCACACCTGTGAGGTGGGATGGATTATCTCGGCAAAGGAGAAGTGCTCACTAACACAGATTTAAACAGATTTGTGAACAATATTTGAGAGTAATGAGTCTTTTGTGTATGTAGAAAATGTTTCAGATCTTTGAGTTTAGCTCATGCAAAATGGGAGCAAAACCGAAAGTGTTGCGTGTATATTTTTGTTAAGTGCATACAACATATCACTATATGGATCCTCAGAATTCCAAGTCCATAACTGGGCTTTGAGTCATCGATGTTGGGCCATCTAGCTTTCTAGACCTCGGGGTAATATTACAGACATCATACTGTGCTGACCTCATAGAACTTTTATGTTACAGGCTTGCCGTGGGCTGCTATAACTCTGAAGGGTAAGTAGATTCCAAAAGCTACATACTGTTAGCCAAAACACTAGGAATACCACGTGATATCCATACTAATTATTAAAAATGAGCCCACGGCACAGATTAACATTAATACTAGAGCTGGCAGGCATGTCCATGTGTTTTTAGGTCACTATATTGATCAATGGTTGAGTCCTTATGACAGGGACAATAATTGGATTGTGATCCTACCATGAAATGGCTGCCTCCAGTATGTAGTCCATAAGCATCATTTAATTACTTTTTATTTTTATATTTTATATTTGTTAAAATTAATTAAAGGTAATCTGTCACCAGGAAATTCACTGATAAACCAGGCACAATGCCTTGAAAGGCTCGCTCAGCTGATTATAATGATACCTTTCACTTAGTGATCCGTTTCTTTATTCTGGAGAAAAAGTACTTTTAATCCATATTAAAATCAGCAGTCAAGTGCAGCAAGGGTGGGGCCAAGACATTCTGTGCACCCTTGCTCCCCCTCCTTCCTCTTCTGCTTCCTTCTTGATTGTCAGGGCCAAGTTCCTGCACAGTCATCTCGTCCTGTCAATCAAAAAGGAGAGAGAGGGGCTGGCAGCAAGGGTGCACAGAGTGGCTTGGGCCCGCCCTTAGTGCACATAATTGCTCATTTGCATTAGCATTAAAAGTTTTTCTCCAGAGTGAAGCAATGGGATGGCTAAGTGAAAGGTATCATTACATTCAGCTGAGCTAGTCCTAAAAGACAATGTGCCTGGTGATAGATTGCCTTTAAATCATTAGAAATCAAGTAAATTCTCTAGATTTGGGTGGGTTTTATATCAATTACATGCCTTATATAGTCTTTTAATTTAGTTTAGAACACTTCTCGTCTATATTTCTCTTCAGAAATGTGCAATATGGTTAAGACGTTTCTCGTATTTCAAATAACACCCTAGAAGATGAGAAGAAGAAGTCATTTGAGGTTCTGTCAGCATTGACATCAATTTCAGTGGTTTAACAGAGTTAAAATGGTGTAACGATACCTGTTACGGTTGGCGTCTACAAAGACCTACTGTTAATACAACTGTCAAGGACGCATCTTCAACACGGGAAGCCTGGACATCTTCCGATGGAAAATATATCTTGACCAGAGAGAAAGCTTTATATCAGCTGATACAAAGAGAAATTATGTGTCACAGCTTTAAAACAAAGTAGCAAAAAAGCTCGTCGTTCCTGGGGGAACAATATATTGCAAATACTGTGAAGCCATTTGTAGCAAACCGTATAGCTGTATTTTTCTTTCCAATTTGGTTGTTTTTAGATATCTCCAAGGGCTAGGAAGATATTCAACAAAATTCCCTTGAGAATGGCTGCCATTACTTGTCCTACTGTAATCAGTTTTTTTCACAATCCACTCAGTTTGGGGGACATAACACTATATAAATAAATTTAAGAGTTTGGAAAAAATTCAGGGCAACTGCTGGGAGATATAAAGGGTAGGCCCACCTCTGTTATTGATTTATTAATTTTTTATTTATTTATTTTGCATTGTTTTGTGTTTACAGCTCCTATGCATATCTCCACGGTAACACAATATAAACCAAACATGTATGGTATGATCATCATCTTCTCAATAATCTTCTAATTGTATGTTAGTAAGACATAGAACACAAATGAAAGGAGTCTGACTACTTAAGGTTTGTTTGTAGTCTGTTACCAGAGAGATACATAGGTCTGCATGTAGAAAGCGTTTTTATGTCTGCACAGCTAAGCTGAACTATTTTCTCATGCGATCCTCATTTCCATCTAAAACAGATTTACGTTTATCTTCACAAAAGGGAACAGGAGTAATTTAGAGGTATATAGAACACACTGGTACAGAAGGTATCCTGGGAGGTACGGAAAAAACATGCTGGCAGGGAATGCCAAAAATAAATACTTTAATACAATAAATTAATCAGTAAAAATATCACTTTACGCTTTGGGCTTCATTTTGAAATAACATGTCTAGGTACGTTCTGTCAAACACAGTCAATTATTTTCTTTAAAGAAGCACTAAATGACAAGACAATTTTACCCACACAGTTTGTCAGTCTGCAGGATTTTCTGCATGTTCTTCAAGATATCTTGCAGAGAACTCAGGGCTTTTCCTATGGGAATGGACAAGGGTTGGGGCTTAAAGGGGTTGTCCACCATTTTTTCAGACCTGCCCAGAGTAGCCGGACCCATGGTGATGAGCATACCTACCTGATCCTCACCTCTGGGTTCAGGCTTCATCGTATCACTGCCGACTCTGCAACTCCCAGGTGTGCCTATGTCACATACTGTTTGACACGGGTCACGTGACTGCTGCAGCCAATCATTGGCAGGAGCGGTGACCTGCTTCCCTTGCGTCATGTCAGATGGTTATTGGCTGCAGAGGTATCAAACAGGATGTTTTCAAAGCTACTCTGTGATTTGCTATTATGGACAGTAGGCAGGTTTTTTTAGACAGTTTTTAAAATTTGCATAATATATGGGTAGTCCTATGTTTAGTATTCTCACTGTACACATACACGGCTTCTGTAGTGCTAGTGAAATGGTTTTGACTCTGGCATACATTTCCGTAACGCTACGACATCCCTGGTTCCATTAAGGTATATTATTGCCAGCTAGAGAGTCACATACAAAGGACCAGCAAAGCAGAAACGAGTCCAGATGCTGTGCTGCAGTCCCTTTACATTGTATACGAACTGAAATATTCCTAAGTAGACAAGTGTGTAAATTCCTGTTCAGAAATGGTTTGGCGGGATATTTTTTTTCTACAGGTAAAAAAATTAACCAATATATTTTTTTTTTACAAGAGGAATAATAAGTGACCACGGTCCACCCCACTCCACCTGGAGTTCAGGATATGAATAGCTTTTTTGTACAAAATTAATAAAATTCTGCCCTCCCCGGTTTGAAGTCCTAGACTAGTTTAGGAGTATTTTATGTCTCGGCACAATTTTCCTATCCCTCTTCCCTCGTTCTCCCACACACTTTCTCTATGCCAGTCCATTATCCACAGTGATTGTGAACTTTGCTTCCAAATGGCAGTAGGCTACCTTCATTACACCCATACTCTTTAGTACCAATAATTACAAGGACAGATTGAATTTGGGCAACCTCTTGGGCCACCATGATTTTTATGGTGTGCGTTTGTTCATGTTAAATATAATAAAGGATTATAAATAAAATAGAATGTAATTCTAGCCACTATGCTACAAGGTCTTATAGTCTACTAATAGAGATGTTCTACTTTTTGATTAATTCCATATAAAAGAAAAGAAAACCTTTAATCTGGCTCCTTGGGACACAATGAAATCCAAGCATATTATGGGTCTCCCATAAAATTACTAATGCCATAAACATCTAATAATAATCCTCCATGTATTTAGATATTGTGCATAGCAATAGCAATGGTGCAAAGGTAGTAGCTGCACCAAATACTTGATGTATGGGACGGCAGTGGACCTTCTTCTACACCTGTATTATAGATGGCACAAGGTGTGTGAAGGGGGAATAGGAGCTTCAAACTACACCTCTGTGTCTGCACTCATGGACTATGAAATATATTATACTTTTACCATCTCTGAAAGGGGTTGTACCATCTCCCACGTTGGTGCCATATCGCTAGGATGAGCCACCAATGTCAGATAGATGCGTCTCCCACCCTTGGCCCGAAACCCATATCTAGAATGGGGCCCCCAAAGTGGAGGAGTGCACATGAGTGGCATGCTCTACATTCACTTCTATGGGAGTTCGGAAAAGAGATGAGCGCCCTTGGCCCCAAACCCATATCTAGAATGGGGCCTAAAAGTGGAGGAGTGCACATGAGTGGCATGCTCTACATTCACTTATATGGGAGTTCGGAAAAGACACGAGCACGCTTGGCTTTTACCAGAACTCCCACAGAAGTGAATTCAGAGGGCACTGCACACCTCTCCCTTTGCCTCTATGGAAGTTCCAGAAATAGCCAAGCTGGCATCCGGTTATTTTCGGCATTCACATAGAAGGGAATGGACGGTGGCCGTGCTTGCGCGAAGTGCCCTGGTTCACTTTGGGGGCCTTGTTCTAGAGATTGGTGTGAAACCTGCATCTATCTGACATTCGTGGCCTATCCTAGTGACATGCCACCAATGTGTGAGATGGGCCAACCCCTTTTACGTCAACCAACAAAGACCCTACTGCTTGCAACGTGCCAAAGGCCCCGCACGTCAACATTAAAACAAAAAAGTTCACCAGTTGGAGTTGGACATTTGTACAGCACAATCTTTCAGTTGCCCTAATTTATTTAAAAATAAATTACAATTAAAACAAAACGGACTTGACGTCCAATACCGGTAACAAAATTTGCAACACCACACTAAAGGTTTAAATGAAAAAAATATATATAACAAAGGAAATACAAAGGCTTTGGTATGGTTTTTTTTTTTTTACAATCAACAATGGTTAATTTTGATATGTACTTGTGAACAACTTGAAAACACTTAAGTTGAAAACTCTTGCAAGCACTTTTAATCGGTATAAGGAATGATCTATATGCACAAGAATGATTGGACTGTGAACATTTTATACAATCTATCTAGGAACAATTAAACGACCTGCTGACCAAGAAAAAAAAATATGATGCATGAAAATGTGTATAAAACATCTATACAGTATCTTCGTCAAATATAAATGAAATGAGCTTTATTATAGAAATCATTCTGGGAGATTTCTAGGGAAGACCAAAAAAAAAAGTACATTTTGACATAAAACAAATCAGATTATATCGAAGACATAATCTACCTTTCATCTACCAAACGTCTCTCTTCGAGTTTGTCTTTTTTCCTTTTTTATTCTTTTTGGGAATCAAACGTCAACCTTTTGGGGATAACCAGTGTGCGGAGGGATTATACGGAGGGTGAAGGTCTCTTAAATAAAACTTATTTTGCTTTTTGTTTTTCTTTTTTGGCCACCGGCCTGAATGTCGATACGATCGTGGACTGTCCTCGGACAAACTCTGGGGATTGATATATCTTGATAAATCTTTTGTGGCTTGATCATGGCTTCCATTTAAAAAAAAAAAGCAATAAAAAAAAAACAATTATGACTATCGGAGAGCAGATCCTTCCACCCAGCCCGCCTTGTTCTGTTCGTCATTACATAACAAAGTCAGTTTACAAAGAGTACATCAAATGGATAAAAGTTTGGATATCAAAATGAAGATTTGATCCAAATGATATAATGCTCTGAATGTGCAAATGTCCGTTTGTGCAGTCCTTCCCAATAGTATCGTTACACAGTTCCTGTGCAGAGAAGTCTTTTTTTGTATTATATCCCAAGACAGTTCTCAGTTTTGATTTAGTTATTTTTTTTATAAAATACTGCTGAACATCCAACTGTTCTCCATAAAGTCATTGGTTAAATTAACACGGTTTTTACTGTAGTCTTGGCCAGTACTGAGACATGTCAGGTTCACTGCCGGGTACTTGTACTGGGACTGACACTCCAGGGGAAATGAGACCTTGAAAATAAAAATAAAAAAAAACATATATCAATTATAATTTCACGTTATTTTATGTTGTTTTTAGATCACAATACACAACTCATGCACTTTGTGTTTGTTTGTTTTTTTGTATATTCATAGGAACTGACGTTAAGATGCAGGGCTGGATTTTGAGCATGCATTGTCTACAGAGCGTGATTTAATTTTTTTATAACATTTTTATTACTAGTATCCACGTATCTGTGGACAGTAGAGCTGCACAGGTGCAGGCGCTGCTCGGTGTATGAATGTGTGGCTATCCCGACCAGGAGTGACTGTGTATGAGGAGTGAGAGAGAGAGGGTGGAAAATAATGGAATGCCTACCTGTAGAGGTTGTACCAGGAGTGCCCATTGATTGGCTGTTCATGTGTGTCTGCATGTGGGGAGGTGTGTATGTATCATAGCTCCGCCCATTCACAGATGGACTTGTGGGCAGCATGCATGAGTAGGAGGAAGTCTGGCCTGGTACAGGGGGCTGGAAGAAGAAAGAAAAGCAATATTACTGCTCAGTGCCATCTGTGATGTCTAAACACAATCACTGCACCTCCTGTATCCAACTTCTGCCCAGTGCAAAAATTTTAAGTGTGTCTGTATGTGCCTATGTAGACCATTGCATCTGCTGGTAACCTACATTTCCCCCTCTGGGGCATGCACCTCATGTTTATAAGGACAAGAAAGAAATGACCAGTAGAAGTTCTGCACAGCCTAGAATAAATATTAGCACCCTTAAGTGGGGATATGTAAAATCTGATAAATTTCGGATCTTATCTGAGGGTCAGCGGCTAATGAAGAAACTATATGATTTTTCAGCTTACCAACAACTGATCAGAGAGAGAAGAGGCCTATATATGTCATCAGACCGAAATATTGGCAGTAACGTGACCAAATCGGGCACATATCTATTCAGTTAGGAGCCTGGGAGAATGAAAAGATCACTACAGGGTTGGGGTGGGGGGAGTTTGTGGAAAGCCTACTTGCCCGCTTAGCGCCACTGGTTCTCGCCTCCTTCTCTTCCTGGCCTTGGCTTCTTCACTCAACTCCTAGATGTAAACTTCCATTTTGACGCCACTGCAGCCAATCGCTGGCCACAGCAGTGACCTGCTTCCCTTGCATCACGTGGTTATTTGACATGATGCAAGTAGAGCAGGTCACCGCTGCAGCCAGTGATTGGCTGCAGCAGTGTCACGACTGAAGTCTATATCCTGTGAGCTGAGTGGAGAAGTCGAGTCTGGGGAGAGAAGGAGTGGAGAGCAAGCGCTGTTAAGCAGCTAAGTATGCTTCCCTTCACAAGTCTGCCAAATTCCCCCAAAAGTTGCTCAACCTTTATAAGGAAGGTTTGTTTTCTGTATCTAATGGGTTGTCCAGGATTAGAAAAAAGGGCATATTTTTGGGGGATGCAGCACTACCTCTGTGTCTCATATTGCAGCTCATCGCCTTCAAAGTGAATGGGACTGAACTGCAGTTCCGGACACAACCTATGGAAAGACAGTGTTTCTGGAAGAAAAAACAAACAAACCCTTTTTTCTCAAATGCTGGACAACACTACTACTACAGGTGAAAACTGACCCATGGTTGATTAATATTCTATTCGGTATGACCAAGGCATATGGCTAAACATCATATGTGACAGCCCTAGCAATATACCGTAATGCATGTTATATGTGGGACTTTCATGTGTCCCCAACTTTTGCCCATTTTAGCCTAACCCAAAAGCAAAGTTAGAGTCCCAATATGTTACAGTTACCCTATGAAATTACCCTACAATTAGCCCATAAAAAACTAAGTAAGTAATGCTCCAGTAACAAGACTAATATACAAATGAAATCAAGGATGGGTACATTTTAAGTTAGAATCATGGTGCTGTTCTTTGTTTCAAATGATAACATAAAAGTACAGTTCCTGAGGTCCATTAATCCAATGTCTAGCCCTAAAAAGTCATAGACTGAAAATGTAGAGAAGAAAGGTCCATTTGAAAGGCCCTAACACCTTGACTTCTCGTGTTTCCACTGAACTCAACCTTCATTACCATAGAGCTTTAGGTTGTTCAGAGTTTGGGTCAGTAGAATTGTGTGACGTTTGTGTTCTGTTGCCTAAATGCGGGCTCTGATATGAGCCTTAATTGTAGATTTTTGAAGGGGGTTTCGGGATCTGCATATTGATGCCTATTCTTAGGATAGGCCAACAGTATCATATTGATGGGGGTTGACTCAGCTTTAAACTCAGCTGTTTAAATGGGCTGTTCCTCTTGCGCAAATGCTACCACTTCAATGTTTACATTGGTCCATCAACTGGCATGTACTATATATACTAAATGGTCCATGAACCATACATATAGTACTGGTAGTGCAGGGTATTGCAGCTTCATCCCACTCCATTGGACAAAGCTTCAGTACTTTGCACCACCAGTACCAAGTAGGCGGTCAACACTGAATAGGCTGCGGCATACGCACATGCTATGCGATCCCTTCAAACAGCCATTCGGTGGGGCTGCTGATAGTCGATCTCCACTGATCTGATATTAATGTCCTATCCTGGGGATATGCTAATCCCATAGTTGTCAATTTTGGGTGGGCCCGAAGGTGGGGATTAAATGCCTGAATTTACCAACATAAATGTTGGTAAGGATATTATTCGGTAAAACACCTTTAAAGGGATTGGTCCATCTCACACATTGGTGGCATATCTCTAGGATATGCCACCAATGCCAGATAGGTGCTGGCTCTGGAACCCACACCTATCTCTTGAAAGAGGCCCCCAAAGCAAAGGAGATTGCATGTGCAGTGTACTCTCCATTCACTTGTATGGGACACCCAAAAAGAGCATGCCCAAGTGTTTCTGGAACTCCCACAGAAGTGAATGGAGAATGCATCACACAAGCGTGGCCACCTCTCCATTCACCTCTATAGGAGTTCCGGAAATAACCAAGCCACCGCTCGGCTGTTTTTCGTTCACTTTTGTGGGTCCCCTTCTAGAGATAGGTGTGTG
This sequence comes from Bufo bufo, assembly GCF_905171765.1. Taxonomy (NCBI): domain Eukaryota; kingdom Metazoa; phylum Chordata; class Amphibia; order Anura; family Bufonidae; genus Bufo; species Bufo bufo. The sequence goes on along the minus strand of NC_053398.1, from coordinate 25,882,037 downwards.
TCCCACCTCTGGGACCTGCACCTATCTGACATTGGTGGCCTATCCAAACCATATGCCATCAATGTGTGAGATGGGCCTGTCATTTACAGATTTCAGTAGCTGAGAAGCAAATGGAAAGTTTGATACTGAGTATGAATTTGAAAGTCTTTTGGAACAAACTGTTCTGAACATTTTGGATGTTTTTGAATAAATTAGCCATATTCTATCACATAATATATTGTATGCATATTGTGATAATCTAGTCAATTCTGTATTTTTGAATCGCATTTATAGCCTACTTGTGTTGGCTCCCTTTAAATAAGTTTTCTCTAGGTTGTAAACGTATGTTTGTTTGGTGCTTACTTTACGAATAGTATTAGTATGAACCATTATAATTGGATGTGAGCTTTTGAGTTTAAGTTTAGCACAAGAGTATACTCACTTGCATAGGAAGGTTATTTCCCATGGTGAAGCTAGGCATAGGTGGCAGCGCACTGTATGTGTTTGTAAGGGCTGTATCTGTTCTTCCCAACATGGAACCTGATGTGAATGATGACACTGCAAGAGAGAGAGAGAGAGACTTGCTATTATAATGCATTAGAATTTATTTTGCGTATTACGTTCCCCCGGTCATATGTTGTCCCGGTGTCATCAATATCAACAATTTTTTGCAAACATTACCTAGACTAAATTGACTAGATTGAAAAATAAAAACAAATTTCCCTTTAACTAATGATTTTAAGGCATGCCATATACTGGAGAAGAGGGGGGAACAGGTAGTCGTGCCTCCGTTCACATAAGTGACATTACCTCCTCTGTTTTCTTGGAGAATCTTTTGGTCTTCACCACCCAATTCCTACTTAAACTTGCTACATTATGATTTAAAATTCTGAATTGTTAGCTGTGATATTAAAGAGGTTTTCTGGGATTTTCCTCAGGATTGGTCATCAATATGAGATTGGCAGCAGCCGACTTCTGGCACCTCCCCGATCTGCTGTATGAAGAGTCCATGGCGCTCCGTGAGTCACAAGGCCTAGGCCCAGCTCAAGTGAATGGGGCTGAGCTACCATATTAAGCACAGCTGCTATCAAATGGGCAGCACTGTGCTTGGTAAGCCTGGAGGAGGCTACAGCGCTCACCAGACCTCTGGGGAGCACAGCGACTTCCTCAAACGTTAATGGTGCCTGGAGTTGGAACCCCGCCATAAATATAAAAATACTGGAAAACCCCTTTAACTCTGACTCCCCCATTATTCTATTGCCAGCAAGCAACTTCCTTGTGAAGCCCTTCGAATACATGGTTTTTGGTGGTGGAAACGTCTTGGCAGTTAAAATGAAAAATGTATTCTATTTCAAGCACCCAAACCAATGTGGCCTTTCAGGGTTTCCAATGTCTGAAGTATGTTCCTCATTTTAATCAGTAAGAAAAAAAACATTTAAGTTGCGTATTTGGCGTTTTCCTTCATTTCAACCCTTTTGATAAATCCACATCACGTTCTTCAAGTCTGCCAACTGACCTGGAGTAGATGGTTGCGGGATTGGCTGGTAGACACTAGTGCTGAAACTACTACTGATAGGAATGTGACTCGGTGTGTTACTGGCTTGTCGTCTCTGGTTCCGTAGCTTTTCTTCTCTTCTCCATTTTGCTCGTCGATTCGAGAACCATACCTAGTGGTAAGAGGAGACCCATTGAGTGATCGGTCGATCGTCTTACTTGGTCAACCACAGAACACAGGAACCAATTCTTTCTAACGCTAAATAGAATAATTCTAAGTATTTAGCGCTTGTTGAACCTCTCGAAACATCCAACTATTCATTAAATATGGAAGATAGGTGTCTCTGTCGGTTACATAAGTCTGCCCGTTCTCCACAACGTGCAGGATCTATAAATATAACTATACATTCGAAGGCCCCCACGTCTGCCTACATGATTGTTGTGCTTGATCATAAATGCGATGCGTTTTACACTGGGGGTCAAACATCTTATTTAATTACATAGTAACAGTTACCTGTATCCTAGCTTCTGGCAAATCTATTTTGGCAGCTAATCTTTCTCTGGCAAACACATCAGGATAATGGGTTCGTTCAAATTCTGCAAGCATACAAATGAACAGGTTAGTTAAGAGAAATGCACAGGTTTCATTATCAAAGCCGTTAAACATCTCCAATTAGAGGATGAGCTCTTGTGGCCTCTCTTCTACTGTTATTTTCCTTCGCTGAGAGAGGAGTGACTGTGTACACAGCCGTTAGATCCTACAGTATATTTTACTCATATAGCTAGTCATTTAAAAAAAAAACATCATGTTTAAAAAAATATATAATAACCTACATGGACAGTAGATTATACATTCATTGTAATGACCTTTACCTTTTTCTAGGGCCTCTATTTGTTCTTGGGTAAATGAAGTTCTGTTCCTTTGAAGTTTTCGTTTCAACTGAAGCCTCATTTGTGCCTCATCTGAGTCTTCACCGTTAGAACTGATGGAGTTGGTGTTTTCTGCACCCCCTTCTTGCTGTGGGCATCCATCTAGGATAGAGTAGGCAAGTTAAACTTGAGAAAACCTTCCCCAAAGTTCACCATCAAATAGTTTTGTTGAGTTTTCGATTTAATCAAAATTTTGAAAAAAATATATTTTTTTATCTATTTATTTTTTATTTCCATTTCTTCTTTCAGAACTTTTGAAAGGCTTACGCACCAGAATTGACCACTTATTCAACTTCCAGTTAGTTTAGTCCAAATTGGACTATCTTGAAATATTGCCGATGTTTGTGAAAAAAGTGCAGGAAGCAAATTAAATGTAGAAAACAAATTTACATTTTGTTCTTGCAGAACTGGTGAAAAGCTTACATACCTTAATTTACCACTTATTCAACTTCCAGTGAGTTAAGTCCAAATTGGACTATCATTAAATATTACCCTTGTTTCAGGAAGAAAGGGTAGAATGCAAATTGCATTTGGCAAAGCGAACTAAAAAACTTTTAATACGATATAGTCTTCGCGGCAGGTAACTACCAGGTTAACACTTCTTGTCTAAGACGATCTAAATTCAGCAATTGTAATCAATTCACTCTTGATAGGTTTGCCTAAAACGTGATTAAGAACTCAAACGAAGCTTGTTATCTCCAAAAGAAATATTTATCTAGTTTTCTTCTTCTTTTTTTTTTTTTTTTATAAATTTGAATTCCGCACAGTCAATTTCATGTTTAAAGGTTCTGAATTTAGAAGTGTGCGCATTGTTCTACTATTTTATTCAACCATTGTACGAGCGTGCAATTCCCTGACACCTATTACAGTGAACAGTTGTAATTATATCATCAGTAAGAACAGCCTGTAATTGCAGAAAATGGAATTTTATATTTAGATAAAGGGACTGTCCATTCTTTGTAATATGGCGTACAAGAAAAGTGGGATTTTTCCCCCCGAAAAATACTGTATATTTTTATTTATTTTTTTTGGGATATAATGTAGTGACTTCAGTAACGCACGCTAACTTTATAATATTTACGGTGAGGATATGATTTAATTGGTGGTGCGTAAAAACATAATAATTCATTATTACACCTGTATTTAAAAATGAATGGATGTGTAGTAGACACATAGAGAAATTACTGCTCAGGTTACCTATAAACTTCAATAGCCCCTCCTTTTTTTTTAGCTTGTATTATTAATTACATTATTATTATTATTATTAGATTATCTATGGATTTTATTTCTGCTTAACCTTCTTTTTGTGGTGTAATGATCTATAACTAATCTATAAATACATGAATGGGCTATCAGGAATTTCTGGGACTGCCCCAAAAAAAATGAGAAAAAAAAATATTGACCCTTATTCCTTGAAATAATTTGTACCTTCTGTAATTAAATATTGTGGGAATTAACATCAGAGCAGTATGCTAACACAATGGTGTTGCCTTCAAAGGGTTAAGAGAATTGTGACAGAATCTGGTGGGTTCTTTTCAAACACTTTGAAATGTTTTAAAACCCCAACATTCCCTTCCATTTAAATCTAGGGATTCATCTACAGTGAGGACCATATGGACGTTTGTAGACCTATTGAGATGACCACCAACACATGAATAGAATTGGAGCTGCTTTTCAACAGTGCACAATGGCAGCCGAGTAAGAGAAACTATTAAACACTCGGGGCTAGGGGGATTGGCAAACTTCCGTGGGTAGAATTTAGAGGACACAATCGGGACGGAGAACAAAAGGATTCTCTTGAATCTCGCAGTGATCTACATTGTATCACAAGGGGTCCAGTCAACAGACTGTTAGGCAAGTATGTTAACCTTTAGGCGCAGCTATCATTAATCACTGTCCACCAGCCTGGCCTACTCAAAGCTATATAGGATTATTTTTTTTTTTAAACTTTCTATAGGACCAGGAGAAGACAAAAACACCTAAATGTGTCAATGGGATAATTCCATACACTCCAGCTATTTACTCAGCAGAGGGAAAAAAAAAGGGCGGAAAAGGACTCAGTTAACGTTAGATAAGCTTCAACTCACATATTAACACACGAGTGTCCATCTATTTGCTCATCGAATCTGATGCGAAGCGTCTTCAAGTGTTCTGCTGCCAACGTCTGAAGTGCGTTTGTGTACAGCACAGGAAAATAACTGTCCGATCAGAGCCGAAGCTTGGGGCCATATTAATGAATAAGGCTCATAAATAATGATTTTTTTTCTTTTTAAACTTTTTACATAATTTTATTAATTTGCGGTGGAGAGAAATTTTCATAAAAGGTATCATTTTAAAAAAGGTGTTTAAGTTTTTAGTTTTTTTTTTATATGGGACTCACTGAAATTTGGAAAAGAATTGGATATAAAATGGTCTCCTAAGGGTGCAATTTTATTTTATTTTTTTACATTCTAATATACTCCTATACACATACAGTAGGGTTAGTGTGAATATACAACTGCTCTATTATTTCATAATATATCAGTTATGGGTATTTTACTTTCCCCTAGATGTCCAGGGACTATAAAGGACCAAAGGACCATTTTACGCCAGTCTGTAATATTCCCTGGGCTGCCGGAAGATGAGCCTAATTTATGATGAGGCACACACCTCGTCATAAATTAGGTGCATCCTCTGGCAGTCCGTGCTCTTTCACTGAAATGTATGGCAGCTCGAAGTTGCCGTAAATTTCTGGGTTTTTTTGCGCCATAAAACTGGTGTAAAAGAAGATACATTTGCTGGGCAAGTCTATTCTTCGGGAAGGTGATGAGGGCGGCGTGGAAACACCACTTGCAACAAAATTTTGTTGCAATGGCATTTAAAAAGTCAGAAACCGGGGGTTTGCAACTTTTTATGCTCGAAAAGTGGCTGGGCAGAGAAGGTTAATAAATTCCACCACCCCACCCATGTGTGCAGGAACTTCTAGTTGAGCTGCCACAAGTGGAAACCTGTAATTCTACCCTAGAGTCAGAGGATGCTAATGGAGATGGTGTAGAGATCATGGGGGGTAGACATTTTTTTCTCCACTTGAGTTGTACCATTGAAGAACATTACAGTTTGACCCACCTCAGCCTGTAATGGCTGATATCAGTGAACATTCGGAGTGAGTAAAACTTCAATTTAAACGGAGTAAGGAAAGAATTTAGGTTCATTTACCATATGTAGGTCATAGACTGATGATACAGTGGATGATACCAGTGCAGAGGACACTTTATGGAAAAAAAAGAAAAGACAAAATAGCGCCCCCCCCCCCCCTTTGCTGGTGATAGTTCATGCCATCACACCCCAACATCCTAAAACATGATGGCCTAACGTTTGTTGCCCTTCACCATCATGTTCCCATGCAGTCCGAGGAGAGGAGTGTGTGTCAGTCTGTAGGAAAGGGGAGGATATGGCTAGCCTTAGCTGGATCAGGACCAGATGTAGCAGAGCTGAATCTTAATCGTAATAGTTGTAATAAGTCTTTGTGTTAAAATAGCTCAGTGTTTGTAAATGGCAACCATAGATTTCCATAATGTGTTCCACATAACAAACAAATTAGCTTTGTGCATCTATACATTATATGGATACATTGTATACAGCAACAAAGTATATACCTGGGAATGTGAATAACTATGAACTGTTGTGACAAGGAGTGAGCAGATGCCTGTGTACAGATTTAGCAGAGCTGACTATGTCACATGGTGCAATCTTCCTCTATCTATATATCTATATCTATGTATGTATGTATCTATCTATCTATCTATCTATCTCCTATCTATCTATCTATCTATCTATCTATCTCCTATCTATCTATCTATCTATCTATCTATCTCCTATCTATCTATCTATCTATCTATTATCTATCTATCTATTATCTATCTATTATCTATCTATCTATCTATCTCCTATCTATCTATTATCTATCTATCTATCTATCTATCTATTATCTATCTATCTATTATCTATCTATCTATCTATCTATCTATCTCCTATCTATCTAATTTCTAACATTTATCTATCTAATGTATATTTATTTATTTTCTGATATCTATCTCATATCTATCTATCTATCTATCTATCTATCTATCTATCTATCTATCTATCTCATATCTATCTATCAATTTTTTTTATATCTATTTCATTTCTGATATCAATCCATCTATCATAATAGATACTGGTTAATTTGTATCTCGTATATACCTACATATATTGGAATGAAGGGGGCATTAGTCGTCTGCTACACCAGTTCTGTGGCGTAAAACTGTCTCAAGTGATGCCCGCATGTGACATTTCGTCAAGTTTTGCAACATTTGGTGAACCTCACCACTTTTAGAAGTGGAGTGAAAAGTGGGTCAGGATTTCAGATTAAAACCCCTTTAAGGTCTCATTTATAATGTGCGACTTTTTAAAAAGTCACCTCTCCTGGGCAGGCAACCCCCTGGTGCACTTTTACAGACCTAGGCATACACCACATTTCGCTTGCACCAAATCTATTATTACAGTGCGCCATTTCAAATTTGGAGCAACTTCACAAAGCAAAGCTAGACTGAAAACGGACACTAAAACCACCACAACTGATAAATTGGCATTACATGTAATGAGACTGGATGAGACAAATATCCACACATCTATTATAGGCGGTAGCGGTATAGCCGTACAGACATTGCATAGTGCACGGTATTACAATCTGTTCCTCCTCAACAAGAAATACACCTAACACCAGGGTTCACATCTTCTGTCCTTCAGCCCTAGGGGCTGTACGAGCTGCGTGGAGTCGCACATAGGTGTGATGTACAAGTGACCCATAAGTGATTTTTTTTGTCCTTGATGCAGCTAGAAGGGATTTCAAAAAGTGCCACAACTTTTTTCTATCCCCAATTAATATGAAAATCTTAAATAATTATCCACCTAATCACGTGACTCCAAGGGCACAAGTCCCCGATACAGGCCTCGGTGCCGCATGTTGCAGTGTAGCCGCGGCTTTATCTAGTGCTCGCACGTCACCCCCTCCAGTGCTCAGTGATCTAGAGTTACGTATACGTGACACTCAATTAAGATATCTGGTTTAAGGCCTCTATAGAAAGGAGTCGGGGAGTGAATGGACTGCTGAAGATAATCCATATAAAGGGACTCTGGTGACTGCGCGCCGCTATTATCCCGCAGCCAAAGCAGCTGACGCGCCGGCCTGTGTGTGTGTCATGTATGGGATTTACTTCTTGGAAGAAGACTCAGGAGAGAAAGACTCTGGGAAATAGGATTCATTCCTGAGTTTCTTAGTGTCTTAATCAGTGAGGCGGAAAGCCAGTCACATCAGACAGTAACTCAGCAGCTTCCAGGGAGCACACAACATGGCGCCTCAGTGTGCTGGGGGGAAAATGGCTGAATCCTAAACAGGAGCTTTATAGTCTTATCTGAGGGGGGAAAGTTACAAAAAGTGTTTGAGTCGCTGAGTAATTCTCTGCCCGCACTGAGCCGACCCTTTCATGTCTATTATGGAGATCTCTGTGTGCAGGGCCGTGTTCATATTGGGAACATATTTGTGCCCTGCGAGGCCTCAGCCTGCCTTATGCCTCCTCAGTAATGGCCTCTCGTGGAATAGAGTGCTCGAGACACAGCCACCGTCTAAGGGGCTCAGTGCAGACATACTGGTATTTCTGTCTTATTAAAGAGAAAGTATTCAATGAATGGATATTACATAGAAATATATATATATCGTGTGATAGTGTGTGAATATTGGACCCGATCCATAAGACTATCTATCTCATATCTATCTATCTATCTATCTATCTATCTATCTATCTATCTATCTATCTATCTATCTACCTGTCTATCTATCTATCTATCTATCTATCTATCTATCTATCTATCTATCTATCTACCTGTCTATCTATCTATCTATTTGTCTCTATATCTGTTAGGTCTGTCTATTTAATCTATGTGTCTATCTTTAAAATCTATCTATCTATCTTTCGGGTCTCTCTTTATTTAATCTATGTGTCTGTTCATCTGTCTTTCTATCTCACATGTATCTATTGAATATATCAATCGATTGACCTGTCAGTCCTTATATCTGTCTATTTGATTTATGTACCTGTCTATCTATCTATCTATCTATCTATCTATCTATCTATCTATCTATCTATCTCATATCTATCTCCTATCTATCTCATATCTATCTATCTATCTATCTCATATCGATCTATCTATCTCATATCTATCTATCTATCTATCTATCTATCTATCTATCTATCTATCTATTATCTATCTATCTCATATCTATCTATCTATCTATCTATCTATCTATTATCTATCTCATATCTATCTATCTAAAAAAATAAAAGCAACAGCAGCACAGAAAATAAGTCGGGTGCAAATCCTCAGGGAAGATAGGCAACCATTCCTCTGTATAATATATCCAAAAAATAAGGCAGCACTCCAAATAGGGTGAAAAGGGTCATCACCTTTTCACCCTATTTGGAGTGCTGCCTTATATCTATAAATATTTATTATTCTATAGATATCTCATATCTATCGATCTATCTATCTCATATCTATCTATCTCATGTTGCTCTATAATCTGTCCATGTATGTAATTATATATATATCTAATCTACTGTCTCTATCAGTGTAATTATCCATATCAATATATGTAATTTATGAGAACAGATCCTCCAGAAGATAGAATTTAATATTTTACACACACACACACACACAATACTCACACTTTATACTAAGATTTTACTAAACAATTGGAAATGAATGATGTATTCCTCTTAAGGATAATATTTAGCAGACATGCTTCTATTCCAGCCGTCTACTCACAGTTTCATTTTTCATATTTAACAAAGTGAGTGCTAACAATTAGTGACTTTATGTAACAATCACTTCTGCCAAATGACAACCTCTGCTCTGCTACATCGCTATAGGTGCAAAAGGCTAATGATGCAACATTTATATCTGCATTAGGCTACATCGTATTTAGCCTGACTCAACTTTTTTAAAAAAAATCTATCCAGAAATTCTAATTTGATATTAAATTGTTCTGGAACGTTCATTTTAAGAAGACGCCAAAGTTCATCCAATGACCTCAGCTGATCTCCTGACCAAGAGATGGAGGGACCTGGCAGCCTCGATCATGGTGATGAGAAGGATAATATAATAACGCATAATATAAGGATCAGCAGTGATGGGACTGATCAGGATATGAGGGGGAGCCCCACTTTCCCATCTTAGCCCCTTTCTTCTTATATTGTTTTTCTAATTGGCAAGTGGAAACGTATCGTGTCCAAGGGTCTCCTGTGAAACATTTCTACAGCTGCCCCTCCAACTAGACGCTTTATTCATGTCTCCTTAATGAGAAACAAAACGATCTCTAATGAGCAATTACATCGCCACAGAATTCTTCTTCCCATAACTAATTCTTGTGTGTGACAGAAACATCTATTGTGGCAGATACTGGGCATATCCCTCGTACGGGGTCCTGTTCTGCTACCTTGTCTGGAATAACGCGTCAAGACAATATTGCGCCACATCTACTATGGAGGAGCTATCCGCTAAGAATTATTACCTCCCAACCAATTAAACTCCACGCGAGCCTTGGGAACAAAGTCTGCCATTTATCTCCATTCCCATCCTCTAATTCAACTACCTTATAAATACAGATATAGCAGAGCTGAATCTCGTTCTGAAAGCTTCCGGAGGTCAGATAATTGAGAAGCTTTAGATAGGAAGATATTACATAATGTTTTAGCAGATAACCAACTCGTCTCTGCTATGCCAGACAAAGTCATCCGCAACATCTGTCCTTCCAAGCGCTAGATACTTAGCGTATCATACCAGTATAATACTAAGTCGACTACTGCGTACTAGAGGGCTTGAAACGACAGATTCCAATACTACGTCAATGACTCCAATAATAGTGCAACCAAGACCAATCTCGTGCAAATGTTTGCCCGCACTTTATGTACAAGGGATTGTATTTTTGCAAATCGTTATAATACATCATTAACCCCTTCATATAACCTCATGGGGATAGGGTAATAAGCGAGTGATCCATGAGAAGCCAACCGTCTCAGTCATACATATAAAGTGACTACGATACAAATGCAACCTATACAATAAGAATTTACAATCATTCTATGCAAATGAGACACCACGAAGCCAGTCGACTAATTATAATGTCATTAACATATTTACCTTTATAAAATCTGCACAGCACCGCGTCTACAATTTCATCCCCCACCCCTCCCCCATCCAATATCGAACATGCATCCATATTTACCTTGCGTAGGCTGGCCTGGCACCGATGTACCCGGATACCAACCAGGCCGTGTCCCCCAAGTCCCTGTCTGTCCGTTCAGCATCCTCAGCTTGTCATACATGCCATCTGCGCCCATCTGTTGCTTCTCGCTAGCCAGGTTGCGCAATACTCTGTTTATTGACGATACCTGCAGGACGAATAGCGATAGGAATAAGGTCATTAGCTCCATGGTGGTCGTGGACGTAATCTTTATCATGTCTGTGCGGACAGTCTACGATCTGGGTGCCATAAGGGTCTGAATGAATTATGCCCAGACTTCTATTATAATGAATGGAATGCAGTAGTCTATAGAACTTTGCCTATAAGAATCTGTCTATATATTTCCAAAAACATGAGTTGACCAATGTCATTATTTAATATGCTCAGTACGTTATCACCATCCTTATAATGTAGTGATGTGGGCACATCCCTCTTCCCCAACACTAAGACGTATTGATCGGCTCTCGGTAGAGCGCAGTAGACTTACACTAGGGATGTTATCGTTGGTGCAGACGCCTTCGGACAGTAACCTGTCTCGTATCTCCCAGGCAAAGATGGAGGGGCACTCTCTTTTATACTGGGCTATTTTGCTGACCACCTCTGGAGTGGCCACCCTAGGTTTGCTTCCCCCGATGGCTCTAGGTCTGATCGATCCAGTCTCGTAATATCTCCCTAAAATCTTACTCACGCAACCGTTTGATACCTGCACGGAGAAACAAACAACAAATCACATTATTAATAATTTCAAGACAATAGTACAATTTTATAGTAGGCATTAAACAATGACAAGCTTACGTTTTGACTATCCAGCACTGGCACTTTTGCATCTGCATGGCTCTATAATACAAAAATATACCTTCAATGGTATGAGAACTTATGTCTGTTGCTTTTCTTTTTTTTATCTTTTTGCTTTTTTCTTTCTTTTTTTCTTTTTAAATTACATTTGTGGCCCTAGAAACTCAACCTCTAAGTATTATTTTTTTTAAAAAGGAAAAAACATTTTAAAACTATTTAAATCTGCCTATTCTTCCAATAAAATCTACGGTTTAGGAATAACTTGGGTTTAAACAGAGCCAAAACATAATTCCATCTATCTAAAGACGTAGAGAGGGGGGAGGCAGCCTATAAAATAAATGGCGTCAAGCCAAAGTATTATTATTATTATTATTATGTTATTAAATTTACAAAAAAATAAAATTTGGGGAGAATTTTTGATAAGCAGATGATTGCTGTATTAATAAGCTGGAGAAATCTTTATCTTGGTAGAGGACAGTAAAATAGTAACAGATGGGCATCACTTTATAATCAGAGCGGTTGGGAAGCGAGCGACGTTTTCACCTGCAAAATTCTTGAAATATCACAGGGTCTTGCTCCACTGTGTGCCAGCTCCACTATCTTCTGCCTGGTAGAATCTGGCAAAGGTCTACCGTTTACAAACACTCCACCGAGCTGGTTCACTCCACTGTGACCTGAGAATAAAACAAAGTAACAACAACTATATTACTCTGTAACACCCCCAAAATATTATCCACCCCCAAGCCATAGTGAGGGAGGGGGCACTCTTCCAGATGGTTATGGCCAACCTGGATATAGGCAGTAAATAGAAAATATATTCATATCTATATCTAATAAATCCCCCAAACACCCTTCACAACAGCTCCAATCTGCCTCTAAAAATAAAAAATTCCAAAAACTCCTTCGCCATTCCAAAAACAAATGGGCTAATTAGATCAGGCAAGAAAACAGTTAATTCCACCTCACCATCAAATGCCTCCATCACACACACAAGAACGACAAAAGGTTTCAAGATTAAACGCAGCGACCACCACCGCCTCAACTAAGGCAAGTAAGTGGCACAAAATGTGGTGGCATTCCAACAGCTACTCTACGGAGAAGGTCTCGTAAATACCCTGAGATTCCTCTTCAGACATTGGCTTGAGCTCCCATTCCTTTGTGCTGAGATATTATAGGCAGTTCAGTTCATTCAAAAATTAAAAAAAAAATCCTCAAACCTGAAGTCTCAGAGACAGAGACAGCTTCCCTGGAGAAGAAGGAAGGAAGGAGATGTGTGTGCTCCTCAGCTTGCAGACTACTGATAATAAATGGACTTGCAGGAGGCTCTGGCTTCTTAGCAAATAAATAAGCACCAAATATAGAAGAAGGGGGAAAGTATGATGAGTCTTTGTGACATTTGTCTTTAAAATAAAGCTAGCTGCACGTCAAGTTTGAGCTTAATTTCTGGAAATAGGCGGAAGTCGCCCCAGATCATGCATGGAAGGCTAATTGAAAAGATCATTTGAAGTACTTGTGGCAGACATGTCACTTTATGACAGTGCTCTGCTTTTGAAAATTGCATCGTCAGGACAAATGGTACTATGATAAAAACAACCCTTTCTATCCGGATTTGGAGATCACTCAGGCTGGAGATAAGGCTAACACTAGTTACTTCAAGGGAAAGACACATTTTATTTTAAGGTAGCCCAATGAGAGGGGTGGTGGGGGGGATCTGGGTGAAGAACACAAATGGAGAGCCTGGATTCATACTGACATCCACTTTTATATTATCACTGTTATTTTCTATAAGGTTTAGTTGACACCTTAAAACATTTCCTCCAAGCTATGGTCCTCAAAAAACACCTCCAAAGGAACCTATACCATTTTTATAAGTATTAAAGACCTAAATCTCCCAAAGATACCCTCTCCAATATACATATAGTGTAATATTACATATCCCTATACCCCAGTATGGCAACTATTGACCCATTTTATGCTCTTTTTACAAAATCAATAACAAAATTCTTCATTTAATATATGTCATCTAATAGAGGTAATACACAAGGTAAAACAAACATTTGATCTAGGATTCCAGTGGGTCTGGGGATTGGTCCATGGCCATATAGACTTGTCTGCAATGCAACTCCTCTTATAATAATTATTATAATTATTATTAGTATTGAGATTTCCAAGGACCCAGCGTTCAGCCTCTATCCCCTACAGGAATGTCATTTGCAAAGACCATTTATCAACTTAAAAATTGACACTGACAATGGCAAAATAGTAAAATTTCACTTAAAAGGTTAAAGTCTTAATCATGATGTGATTTCCCCAGGGAAAGGCTGCAGAGCTGGCTCTGTGGCAATCGTTAGCCACTCCTAGGCAGCTAATAAGAAAGCATATGGTGTTGATTTGGGCTCCTTGAATTTTATACACCCAGGGATTGTTGTCGCATAAAGCTACAGAGATACTAGTAGTGACCTTTACACACACAGCAAAAAAGAGGCTTCGTCTACGCAGGACACCTCCGAGCAGATCACAAGGCACCTTGTAACGGCATCTCTCACCAACGCGACACATCCCTGTAATAATGCTGCCTTATAGGTCAACACAGGAATAAGATCTACAGAGCGGTCCAAAGTTCTAGACATAATTAACCATTTAACAACTGCAACCTCAATAAATGCAATGAACACAACCAGCTAAAAGCCATAATAAGATATAGAAAAAAGTAAAATATGTGATAGATTGATAGATATTAGATAGATAGATAGATAGATAGATATGAGAGAGCTAGATAGATAGATGTTATATAGACAGATATGAGATAGACATTAGGTGGATAATAGATAAATATAAGAGATAGATAGATAGATATTAGATAAACAATAGATAAATATGAAATAGATAAGTAGATATTAGATAGATAGATAGATAGATAGATAGAAGATATATAGATAGACAGATAGTACATCATATAATACTAGTATGAATAAGATGCAATTTCATGTTTATTTCCGGGCATCATCTTTATTCTCAACAATTTATTGTATTAATATTCTCAAATAAAGTAGAAATTCCTGATTCAGTCCAATAACTTAAGGAAAACAACCATGCACATACACACCTGTGTGTATACAGACATATATCATTTGAATACATTTATTAAGCACATATTAGATTCCTTCCACAAGAGAACAAAAGTTCTTGAGCAAATCAACTACTGATTACTAATAAACTAAACTAAAACTACTAACTACAAACTAACTGAATCATATCTAAAGCAGTTTCCAAGGACACAAGTCCATCCACATTAGATCCAAATGGTGACAATTGACTTTGAAACGTAAAACAGCCAAAACAACAGTGCCAACAGTTTAGTAAAATCTACAGTAGACTAAAACATTCAGAGGCAAATATAACCCAAACCAAATGAGAACAGCCATAAAATAAAAGTAATAACCCAACCTCCCTGCACAGCTCTTCTACTACCAGCTGCCATTGTAAATAACTGTGACAATTTAGCCCAAGTCTCTTAACAAGCGCTCAGTAAAATATTAGAGGGAGTCATAAAATAAATCACCCACTTTAATTGATTGATGTCCCTCAGATAAAACAATAGACTAATAGCATTTATTCCATAGTGATTCATTACTTACTGTTCTGCATGGTGTTGGTGATGATGTGCACTAAATTCCCACGTGGTGACTCCAAGGGATTCTATTAATAAATAAACACATTTCCTATTAATTAAGGAGCAGCTTTTAAATGTCCATCAACGAGCATAAGATTTAATGTTATTTTACCATATCATATATTATACATCTTCTGGCTTAAAAAAAAATATATATATATATATATATATATATATATATATATATATATATATATATATATATATATATTTTTTTTATATAATTTATAAATATAATTTATTATAAAATAAATTGAATAATATACATTCACAGTTTCTACCAAAATAATAGAATCATTTAACATTATATTTATAATAATAGTTTTTTTTCTGCTTTGTTTTTTTAATTTAGACCATTACAGTGACAAAGCAGGACAAAAATTGGGGGCTATTTTTGCAAAAATAATTAGCTAATTTTTAAAATACATAAGACTTGACTTGATGCTGTAATTATATGTTTATATATTACTGTTAAGTACTGGCTCATTTATAAATTTATAATATATATATATATATATATATATATATATATATATGTTAAGGTAAATATATAGGTTAAAATACAGCATCAGATTATTTATAAATATCATCTATAATTTACACAAGCATAACTTTACCAAATTCTATTACAAATAATTGTACAACTTAAAAATTGAAATATTTGTTTTAGATTTTTATAAGCCTTACCTGATATTTGTTTTTCCTCTCCCAAATGTAGTGCACACTTCAGCATCTGCTCCTAGTATCCTTCCTCTAAGACAAAATTGAGGTGCATTAGATTCACAAAAAAATATAAAAAAAACATCAATACAATTAGAACTTTTAGGCAACAATGACTAAACTTGAATTATTCTGGATTTTTGTTTTACTTTTTAAACTTTAGTCTCTTTTATTTCTAGCTACAAATGAGAAACTGCATAAAGAATATATTTTTTTTGTAAGATTTCAATATTTTAGTGGAAAAAATAATTACAGGGCAAAGTATTACCATAGAAACCAGAGTCCTGCCTGCTAATTAGATATGGAGTTAACGCTAACAGCTGGGCAAGTGCTGATCGCCCTATTTGAAAATTCTAAGCTTCATTTTCTGCAACTAACTTTTAGGTTTTAGCAGTTTAGATCTTTACGTCGGCAACTGTACAATGACACACGTTGTCTATCTGGCCTTAAAAAGTAAAACCAGGAGGGGGTGAGGCTACTTAACAAAGCCTACAATGATTTTCATTCTGCACCATCTAACCAAAACCAAAGTCTATGAATGCCAAGCAAAAGCAACAACCTATTTCCAGAATTAAACTTTAAAGCAAATATTCCCATTTCCCTCAGTGAACTCTTCCTGTTTTGTGTCACCACGATGTTGATGATGGAGCAGATATTTAGCAATAAAACAGGAAAATAGCATTTAATTCTATGAATATTTTTTTTTTAAGGTAATTGTGTTACTGGTGCGAGTTGTTAGGGGTTTGTTAAAGCCACACAACAGCTCTGTGGGGAGCTCAATTGGCAATAGACAATTACAAAAGACAAGGCATTGGAGGGTTTTAGTAAAAAAGGAATAAAAAGGGAACGAGGGTGAAATCAAATCAAATCAAAATAAGTCTTTCCCTATTGCTACTGAGCTTCTTTCACATGTAAAACCAATATGAATATTCTCGATTCATATTTGGAAAGTTTTAGGCACACTCATGGGGAGAATCATTGTGACCCTAGTCATATTTCTCACAACTTGCAGATAATTGGTAAATATTTACAGCGATTGATATTAATAATGCAAGAGTGCAATCACAGTTTCATTCATATCCCAGCTCTGTTCTTTTACAGGGCAGTGGCTGGTGGATGACGACCCCGCCAGTGATTTGTAAACACTTTTTTTTTTTTTTGTGGGTAACCAAGCATATCCCCTTGTAAGGCTCCTGCACAGAACACCACTAATCTCACTTACAACAACATACTTAATCCATGTAGAGTACAGTTTGCTGAGTCGATTTATTAAGTAAAGCAAGCAAAGTGTAAAACCTTCCCAAAATGCCAGAAAAAAACTAATCATTTAACCGCCATTGAAAGAACTTTTTAGCAGGGTTCCTAAGCAATCTGGTTAATTGCTAAACTAGATTGTGCAAATTACAACAGGCATGGCCTACTTGTCACACCACTAGCATTGATACAATAATGTGTAATGGTGCTAAACGAGATGTACCACAGGATTGTGCTTGATACGATGTAACCAGTTCAGTATTTTTTGTTATTCAAATCATAATAAAATCTTAAAATCTTAAAAAATACTACGTTCTAAAGCTATACCAGAACAGGATTTACCACACTGTAACAAGTGTCAACAGGCAACAATATTTACTAATAACATTGCAGGATACAATGTGACAAATCCTCCTGTGTAAACTTCAAAGCCTTTTGTCATTATTTTTTTACAAGCAAATACACAAATCCTTCTGTTCCCTCTCCAGCAGCAATTTGTTTGTACACAGGGTAAGGACGGCGTTCATTTGCACATCACCTGCTTACGCTGACTACAGATCCCTCCATATTTACATACCACAAACTTTTTAAGAATCTCCCCTTGAAATGCTTAGCCTAATGAGTGATTGGGGGGTCATTAGTGCGCAGCAAATACACACACGTCTTTCTTTATAGGTAGCAAGTTCAAAATACTTTTTAATATCACTAAAATTAAAGTAAGGGAGGCTGTTGGGTTCTATCTCAGGATGGCATATTTCTTTAAATATTGAAAAGTCCAGATAAATAAAGATATACATATATATATTCAGAAAAAAAAGACCACATGGTCCATCTAGTCTGCTCTTATTTTATCGTACGATAGATATATATTTAGTTATTAATATAACAGACACATAGTAGATAAACTGCACATGAACAATTCTCAAATTCTATATATATATATATATACACCATGTAATAGCCAGACAGAATATTCCTATGCCTTATATATAAAATGATTCCATATCGCCACATGCTACAAAGCATTTATCTAGAAAATCACACAACAAAGCCATACAACACCGTAACACACAGCCAAGAGCATCACAGCAGTGCCCCTACCCCTCAACTCCATAGCAGTGCCTGCTCTACCAGCCAAAGTTCCACGCTTGCCCGTGCCCAGAAATACTCAAATGTGCAAGCGAGAAGTAACATGTGCACAGTCCACCAGCCTTGCACGGAAGCTCACCTGTAAGAGGCATCCTATGCTTTGCAGGCTCCTCTGGATAATTGGTGGGTTGCTTAATAAAGAGTTGCTGGTTTATTTTGTAGTGCCCAGGAAGGATGAAGCAGCTCCTCTCTCCCTCTCTCTCTTTCTCTCTCTCTCTCTCTTTCTCTCTCTCTCTCCTTCTCTGTCTCCCAGGGATGAGCCTCCTTGTTGTTGTTGGTTAGATTCTGAGGAGGAGATAGAGATTGACAATGAGAAGAACTGTCAGGGAGGCAGGGAGCGTGTGAGAGCAGTGCACAGGCACCGTGCACACCTATACTGATTGGTGATGCTTCAAGTGTATTAATGTATGTGTGCTTGCTCCTTGTTGCCTCACCTCCACTGTTCTTCACTGGCCCATTAGTAAAGGCTGACCCCTGTCATCATGTCCCAGTAAAACACTTCCTCCTCCTGCTTCTCCTCCACCACCAGAGCGGGAAATGAGGCAGTGCTTGGGCTCTGCTTTCAAACCCACTAATCACTCTAGACATGCAAATGCACTGACTACTCCACACACAAAATATTGCTTTATGCAAAGCACCGGGGCTAGCCCTGCACATGCCTATTGGCTGCTCCCGCCCCCCCCTAGTGCATGCCTCCATTGGCTCCTTTCTTTGAATATGAATACACTTGATTTTTTTTATTTTTTTTCACAGCGCAGATTTTTTTTTTTTCTTCGTGTTGTGTACCGATGGCTCTCCCTATAACTATGTGTGTGTGTATGTGTTTGTCACACCATTTGTGAAGCACATTCAAGATTTTCGCGATTGGATTGCACCCACATCATTTTCTTCAGGACTGAATAAAGATGGCTCTCCCGTGCAACGTTGAAGACGGATAAACACCCCCTTCCCCCCCAAAAAATTTTTTATTTTATTTTCTTTTAAAATGACTCCTCTGATCCACTAGAAGGTATCACTACCTGACAAGTCTGGTTCCTTTTTTTTTTTTTTTTTTAAATGAAGCCACTGTAATTGTGTACTGCTCACAATAGGAGTGAAATAATTTTCCTTGTAAGCTGTATTTTGTTGTAAAAGGGCCATTTTGGGTGTGAATGGGGGGCCATTTGCATATTGGAGAAAAAAGCCTCAGTAGACAATAGGGATAAGCAAAATATCATTCACATGTTAAGAGCATAAATATTTGGCAGACAGGAGCATTGTACGTGGGGAATTGCCCCCAGCCATGTAAGAACGACAGTCTTTTTTTTTAGTTTTTTTTTTAGTTTTAAAGAAGACCCCATCTCAAGAGTCAAGGAGCAGATTCCCAACTCACTGAGTGTATTGACAGAGTGGCCTTAAGTGTCCTTGGCAAACACTTGCAAACTTGTTCCACGTGTCACTGTTGACTAAAGTGCTTTTTTTTCTTTTTCTTTTTTTTTTATTATTTTCGTCAACTTAAGAGTCAGTTTTACTTTTATGCCAGATAATATTTGCCATCTTCTTCAGCCTGGAATGAATTCACTTTTCTGCAGGTAATGCAAGAAGAACCAGTATATATATATATGTGTGTATGTGATCTGTAGTGAAATGGTGTATACAGATGTAGCAGTGCTGAGCTTGTCAGTGTCATACCTATAGGTGTATCCTAGTTCAACAAGTTCAGCTCTGCTACATCAGAAGATATAAGGTTATTTGCGGTATGCTTTTGCTAAAATTACCAATTCTAATATATGTACTGTATATATAACTCTTACTGTATATATGTGTGTTTGTACACTATATATATATATATATATATATACATTGTATAAATGAAGCAATTTCTCCATCACCACACAATGGCGCCTTGATGTATGACATCAGGAGGTGACAGCCGTCAAGTCCTAGTAAGTTAATGCTTTTTAGTATTTTGACCACACACCAGAAAGTACATTTGTAGAGTGGTACACTATTAATACACACCTCAGTACACTCCAAAGCAACCCCTGGGTGCTAGTTTTAAGGTTACATTTAAAGTACCAGCTTGATCTCTGGTTGACTTAATTGTTAATTTCACAAGTTGCGAGCAGGAAGAAAAAAAAAGAGAGACTGAAATAAAGTTAACAATAAAACAAGCCCCGGAGAGGAGAAGGGGAGAAAATGAAGTATTAGATGTGTACACTTGACTTTTCTTGACATGTGAAAGTGTTAAAAGTCACATCTCATCAATAAAGTATGTGGACAGTGAATGAGAGGGCTGACAAGCATTGCATTCTTACATAGACTACAATAGGGAGACAAACGACTCTGCCAGAGAGTTTGCATGTTAGTGAATGGGAGCAGGATAATGAGCTGCCTGCCTGTCACTCTCTGTCCTCTCTCTCGGCCTACACACGGCTTCTGTGCCCAGCCTTGCCCCCCTCACTCCGACTCAAGCAGTGCCCCCTCACTGTAGTCCCCTGTAAGTTAATGCTTGGAGACCTTCTCTCAATCCTCACTGTCTGAGGTGCTAGGAAAACGTGCTCCAAAATGTGGGGAAGTTCCTATCCCAGAAGCAGAAGGCTAAAGGGGTATCTGCTATATTGTATTGTGTCAACTACAGGATAGTGAGAGTATCTATCTATCTACATAACTATCCATCTACATAACTATCCATCTATCTATCTACATAACTATCTATCTATCTATCTATCATTTATATATCTGTCTTATCTCTCCATCTATCATGTGAATTATATATCTATCTTATATCTATCTGTCTATCTACTTATCTGTCTTTATGTATCTATCTATTTATCTATCGATCTGTCTTATCTATCCATCTGTCATCTACATATCTAATCTATCTATCTTTTATCTATCTATATCTATCTGTCTACTATCTATCTATCTATCTATCTATTTATCCGTCTATCTATTACTTTTCCTTTCTGTCTTGGCTAATGAAAGAATGTGCTGCACATATTTGTGAGAACGGTAAATCCTTTACCCCTTGTGATTTGATCTATTTTTTTTTTCAGAAGACCTTATAATTAGCGCATTGCCACGGTTAGGAGAATAGGGAGTTGAGTTACAGGGAACTGGTCACACCCTCCACGGCTTCCTATAACTTACTTAAGAAAATTGAATTTTGAAGGGTAAAAAGAAAAACATGGCCTGTTCTACTAGAATCTGAATTTAAAAAATTTAATTTTGAAAACATTTGCAAATATCTTTGATAAATTCAGTCTACATTAAATAACCTGATATATACAAAAGACAGAATTCCTGGAAAGACTTTCTATCTATCTATCACATGCATGCTACAAGCCATTATTTGTCAATGTAGTAATTTTTTTTTTTTTTTACAAATTCTAATGTAGAATTGACCTGTCTGATCATTTTTTAGACAATAGTAATTTTTTGCATATTAGTATATAGTCACCTGCCAATAATCTTAACTTTAATTTTGAAACCATGTTTTATTTTGATTGGTTTTCCAGTAAGGCTGTAATAACCAATAAGAAACAGAGTAGAAAAATGTAGGGATTTACTTTTAAGATTTGTTTCTTTATTTTTGTGATATTTTAGCCCATGTATCTAAATATGTGTATATTGGAAGCGATTTCCTAAAAAATAAAATCCTGCCATTGGCCCTCCTCCCTCATTAGAGATGTTTATTAGAAATTATGTTTATCCAGCTGTCATGCGGAAAAAAGTGGCATAATTACCTCTAGTGGATAGGCTTTTCATATGCATATCAGTATAATGCAATAATTTGCTGTAAAATATTGCAGAACTGAATCCGGTCCACTCACTTTCTAATCCAAGTGACTATAAAAAAACGAAAACCTTCTCTGCCCCTCACCCCCAGCTATGACAGCATAGTGCCTTGTTGGAATTATAACATAATTTCCTGATGTCTCCTGTGAATTGTTGTTATCAATAGAAGAACAACCTCCACATTGGATTGCCCATCGTAGTTATTGTAACACTAAGCTGCACTCACATATTCCAGATGTCATGGAGGACAAAGTGGTTAATAAATTGACCTCTAATTGAAAATGTATCACAGAGAAGATATGAAGTGTGCAGCCGATCTGCTGCCTGGGATCTCCAGTTGCTTAAAAAAAAAAATGATTTAAACCTTGATTAACACAGAGATTAAAGCATTACAAGACTTTTTGAGACAGCTTGTATTAATCAATAGCTTATCCTATCAGCGTAGGATGGTTTTCTGCAGATGTTTTTTTTTAATATTACCAGTTTATACTTAAATTATACAGATGAAAGTTAAAATTGAAAATGATTAAAACATTGAAAACTGTAGTAAGTGCTGCCAAAATCCCAAATATATTATAGACAAAAATAGAAAAAATGTTTTAATTAGGGCAATTTTTATGAACTGATTTCAAGTAAAAGAATAAAAATTCTAAAAACATTAAAATTAA
This sequence comes from Bufo bufo, assembly GCF_905171765.1. Lineage (NCBI taxonomy): Eukaryota > Metazoa > Chordata > Amphibia > Anura > Bufonidae > Bufo > Bufo bufo. The sequence goes on along the minus strand of NC_053398.1, from coordinate 25,859,275 downwards.
AATTAGTTATCCTATTATATACTTTGGAAAGTAGAAACTCAGTTCTTTTTCCTTGTCCTGTAGGAGTATTTCAAGTCTTTTTTTTAAAATCTATCTATCTCTCTCATATCATTATCTATCTATCTATCTCTCTCATATCATTATCTATCTATCTTTCTATCTATCTAATATTTATCTTCTATCTAATCTTTCTCTCTGTCTAAACACCAGCCTTGCACATGTTGCCCAAGTTCAGATACTTTCAGTAGAATCATATTTAACAAATTTTAATTAAATTGCTGAGACACAAGTACTTCCCAGAGGAGAACAAGATGTTTATTCCATTTTTTAATTTTCTCTTAACTTAAATTTTTGTTTTCACCCCTCGTTTAGCATGGTAAGGGTTATTAGTAGCACCTCTAATGACATGAGTGCTCTGTCTAATAGGTGTGGGTGAACTATACAAAGCTTGTATATTGGTAACCTTTGCTTGTCATGTAAATTGATGTATATGTATATTATGAGGACATGGAGGAAGTCAATGAAAATGAAGAATTTTTCAAGTTCCTAGTTGGCCGGTGTATAGATTTGTATGGCATCCCCATTACCCCTTTTGTTTTGCGTTTCTGTATGAAATAATGAAATGACTTGTCCTTCTCTCTCTCTCACTCTCTTTTCCAAGATTCCGGGTAAATGTCTGACCATTTTCAATTAGCAACTGTTGGGATTAACAGCAACTAACGCCTTCTCTTGAATCATGCTCCTATTTCTTCCCTGGGGCAGAGTGGGCTTTGTGCACCCTCCAAAAAGGAGGAAAAAAAAAAAAGTTTTAGTTTTGGAATAAAAAAAAAAAAGAAGCATAAGGGGAGGGCGTAATTGAATGCGAATGACGTCAGTTTAATGGAGACTTGGGGGTGTGTGTGTCAGTGGCACTTACAAAAGGTGAGTGCTCTGGGCTGCTATCTGTATGATTTCATTTACACCAGTGATTTCTTATTTTTTTTCCTTTTTTTCTAATAAACTCTAGAGCTATGTACAGTTGCCAGTTTGGCACAGACAAGTATCTAAAGGTGTCACAGATTATTAATTTTATTGAAAACAGCAAGGTCAACAATAAGTTTTTTTTTCATCAATAAAATAACATAGACATATGTAAACTACCTCACACACTCCATTATAATTCCCTTCATCTTGATGACACCTTTATAGAAAATTATATTATTGTACATTTAATTCTTGGTATATTTTTGAAAAATAATAAAAATGATAATTAAAAGCAAATTGAAAAATTAATTGTGAATGCAATCCTTGATTTCACTATTTATTAACATTGCTTTTTATTGATACTTCTGATCAGAATTTCAGTTGTAAATCCAATGCTTGGTATTTATTATTACTATTATTTTAATATAATATGATTCTTTACTTTTTTTTATTATATGTTATAGTCATTCAATTTTTTATTTTGATTTTACTTTTTACTTTATTTATTGTAGTTAACAAATATTTGATCATGATTATGAAACACATGAAAAGCATGTTATATATATATATATATATATATATATATACACACACTTTAACAATAATTCTATAATTTTGTGATTTATAATGCAGCTTTCTATGTATTAAAGTGATATTTCAAATAGATATGTGTTGAATATTGCATTTGTGAGAAATTGTTGTACATTTTTTTGCATATGAATAAAATGCAGTGTCTCTGGTTTTATACTTTACATAATACTCATTTTTTATGTGAATGCTATATTTGCAGCAGTACTATGTGTGTCTCGTTGCATTAATATCAGCTTTACAAGTCACCTTTTTAATACCCAGAAAAATGCTTAAAGTCCCCTTGTCCAGATCACTTTGAACATAGAGATAAACACCATTCCTGACGTGTTAGACTGAAATGCATTTGCCTCTAGGAGAACCAATGACTATTTGTGTATATGGGGCGGTGTTGGAGTACTTTAGTGTTGGGGACATTGAGTTAAGTGTAAATTCATCATTTTAAAGAAATACACACAAGCCTCTTGCATGTCAGAAGAATAGAACCAGGCTGATACAGTCCAAAATATTTCAAAAGGTAATTACATTTTTTAAAATGTATTTTTACTCTTCGATATTGCTGCTACTACTACTTAATTTAAAAAAAGGAAAAACTTTTTACACTTTTTTGTTGTTAAATTTACTTCTCTACTTTATGTTTCTTTCAGTTTTTTTTGTTTGTTTTTTGGATATAGGATTTAAGTATTAACTTGATTTCTGCAAAAGACCATCCCAAGCTGTTCCAAACACTTGTAACATTTAATCTGTGTTTAATCATCATGGCTTTAAACAGCTCAGTGTTGATTTTCTTAATTTTATTAGGGACTGAAAATCCCAGGCTCAAAATCAAAATCAGATCAGGTGGCAGAATATTTATTTATATATATATATATATATATATATATATATATATAATAAAATCCAGCTACTTACGGTATTTTAATTGTTGTTCTTTTTGAAAACCAAAGAAAATCTAAAATGTATGGCCCATGACAATTTTGACTGGTTTGAATATTTTTTAAAGAATCACATTTATGAAAAATAAAACTGATTGTAAACATGCTTAAAATAATGCGTAATATATATATATCATTGAAAAGATTTCAGCATGTCAGAATTTTCAACGCGGTTGTACATTTTTAAATTCCCAGAGTTTTCCATTCCAATTCTAATACAACAGGCCATGGATGTTTTTTTTTTTTTTCCTCTTGAAATTCAATTTTCTTAAGTAAGTTTTTCAGCAGCAGTAGAGGGTGTGACCAGTTCACTGTAACTCAACTCCCTATTCTCCTAGCCGGTACAAATCACTAATTATAAGGTCTTCCGAAGAAAAGATCAAATCACAAGGGGTAAAGGATTTACAATTCTCACAACTATGTGCAGCACATTCTTCCATTACACATGAAGGGAAAAAAAACTAAACTTCCAGCCGGTCAGACAAACCCAACTGCGTACTGTATGTGCCTTATGGTTTAATACAATTTTCTGCAAGCTCTGAGCGTTTTGAATATTTTACTTTTGCATACTTAATGCTAGGCTTATGGCAAACAGTACAAAATCTGCATTTATATGCCAAGTTCTCTGCAAGAAAAAGCAGCTTAGACTATGGAATTATTAGGCTATAGGATATCTCAGCAAACAGGCAGAACAAATACAACAGATAGCCTGGGATTAGCGTAATTTGCACAAGTATTAGGGAGAAATATTACCTGTTGCAGCTTGTGAGGGAGCAATTCACATGATCCTTGATGATAATTCTGGCACTTGAGCTTTTCCTTGATAGTTGAGAACTGGCAGGTTTGATCTTCAGTTTTTATATGAGAATCTGCCACACAGTTTAAATGTCAGTGACAGGAAAAAACCAGGGTGTGTGACTACACTCTAACTTTCCCTTAATATCAGTGCTAGCTGCGTCCTGATTGGCTGAGACGTGCCTGTGATATCACAGGGGAGAGCAGGGCTCTCTATACTATCCTAATAATAAGAATAGAGGGGCAGACAGGCCTGGGCTGATCTATACAGACCCAATGCTGGTATATATTCTGTATATTAGTATAGATTATATATTCATATCTATACACTGACAAACGATACAGACATAGACATATACAATAATGTATAAACTCTATTTATTTTGTCTTCAAAATATTATTGAAATCATTATTTACATAAAAATTACCACATATATTATTTATATTTCACTCCCTTAGTCCATAATTTCCATGTATAATTTACTGTTATAATGCTGTAATAAAAATTTGTACTTTAATTATATTTTATTATATTTATTTAAAATATACATGTAAAATGTAAGAGTTTATTATTAATATTTATGTGTGTATATATATATATATATATATATATATACATACACTCATGAAAATATATATATATAATTGATGTATGTACTATATATATGTGTGTGTATATATATATATACACACACATACACTCATGAAAAAAAAAATATATATATATAATTTATGTATGTACAATATATATATATATATATATATATATATATATAATATACCAGCACTAATAAATCAAATAATATGATGCATGCCTCACCAGACCTTGGCCCATTGACATGCTGCCTGGACTATATATATATATATAACTGATGTATGTACAATATATATATATATATATATATATATATATATATGTGTGTGTATATATATATATATATATATATATATATATATATTAGTAAAATATAGCAGCACTAATAAATCAAATAATATGGTGCATGCCTCGGCCCATTGACTGGAATGCGGCCTGGACTATATATATATATATATATATATATATAATGTCTTATTATCTTCGAACGTCTTGTCTTCATCTTTATTTCTGTTCATGATTGAATCAAATGTACCATGATATTCTCATTACAGCTCATAATGGCATTGTTTTTAATCGCTCACAGTATTCTCCTGTACATCCATCTATAGATTGCCATTCGATCTATATACTATGGCGTGATCTGCTATCCTTGATTTACAGCACCTCTGCATTATCCCTGTTATTCATATTCAAATGAATTTTCAGCTCACCACCGTAATAGCCGTGCATATATAAACCAAGGTACACACGTAAAACGCGAAGAACAGCAGAGGCGAGTTTGTCCTTTGGCGCAACTCTTGATATCATGGTGTGTTATTTGTGGTATAACATGGAACGGCATGTAAACCCACTATATTAGGCTGTGTAAACTCTGCAGAGTTAAATGACAAAATCAGCTCTGCTACATCTGTTCAAGGATTTTTTTTTATCCTAGATAAGAGGCATTTTCATATATGTCAACCAAGTTACATATACGGTATTTCTATTGCAGTAGTATGAGCAGCTGGGCAGTGTGTGTTCCCATTTGTAGCTAATTACTGTCTAAACATACATGACCGCACAACCTAAATAGTGACAGACACTTACAGGTAGCCTATCTGACGCTGGTGGTCTCTCACCCTTTCCGCTAACCATCCTTTTGGACAGATGAATAGTTTTATTTTGCTATTATATGTAAAAAATAGAGAGAGAGAGAGAGGTGCAGTCCGCAAAAAAAAAAACTGATGACATTCGTATGCCATCCGTTGTTTTTTTTTTGCGAATCCATTGTAACAATGCCTAAAACGGACAAGAATAGGACATGTTATATTTTTTATACTACGGAATGGACATACGGATGCGGATAGCACATGGCGTGCTGTCTGCATCCATTGAAATGAATGGGTCCGCATCCCATCCGCAAAAAAAAAATGTAACGGACACAGAAACAAACAGCGTCCGTGTGCATGTAGCCTTATGTAAATCCATAGATAACGCACTGTGATACCATAAAGAGATGGGCAAAGTGTGTGGTTTTAGCATAGACAGACAGACAGACAATATATAAATACACAGAGAGCGGGAGAAATTCCTGCAGTTCTTTAATCTACAATCTGATTTTCTAGAAATTCTGACACTTATTTTGGGACACAAGTGCAAGATGATCTGGAGTCTTAAGAGACCAGAGGCAGAAGAATAAGATAATTAGAGAGCTATAATGTTATTCTTTACCCCTATAAATCTATCTGTCTATCTAATCTCGCCATCTGTCTATTTTATCTCTCTATCTGTCTATCTCTCTTTATTTTCCCATATACACAACATTTCCATGGGGCCTTTTTGAAGCTAGATTAAATGTTAGATAAATCTATGTATCTGTCTATCTATCTATCTATCTATCTATCTATCTATCTATCTATCTATCTATCATCTATCTATTATCTATCTATCTATCTATCTATCTATCTATCTATCTATCTATCTATTATCTATCATCTATCTATCTATCTTATGCACAATGTTTCACCACTGCTCCACAGGGCCTTTTTGAAGCTAGATTAACTTGTACAGTAGGTCTATCTATCTATCTATCTATCTATCTATCTATCTGTTATCTATCTATTTATCATCTATCTATCTATCTATCTATCTATTATCTATCTATTATCTATCTATCTATCTATTATCTATTATCTATCTATTTATCTATCTATCTATCTATCTATCTATCTATCTCATATCTATCTATCTATCTATCTATCTCATATCTATCTATCTATCTATCTATCTATCTATCTTTTTATCATCTATCTATCTATCTATTATCTATCTATTTATCTATCTATCTATCTATCTATCTATCTATCTATCTATTATCTATCTATCTATCTCATATCTATCTATCTATCTATCTCATATCTATCTATCTATCTATCTATCTATCTATCTATCTATCTATCTATCTATCTATCTATCTATCTATCTATCGATGTGTTGACAAGGGCCCACTGTTTGCTCACATTACAGGTGCAACACTCCTCCAGCAGGTTTCTCAGGATGCTGGTGGCTAATATTTCACTGGCTTAAAAGGGGCAGCCTGGGAAAGAGCTGTCACAAAGGTGTTTTACTGATTATTTGGAGTTGTTGCCATTAAGGGACTCGGAATCCCTGCAACCCAGCAGGGTTCTTGAAGGAAGCACTGGAAACACCACGGCTCCCGCCTGCTTATCTGTCTGTCAATAACAGGAGACAGATCCTGAGCCTGGACCAGGTGCTCTTACTACCCCCTATCCAAACTGCACTGCTCTCCAGGAACTGATCAGGCGTGAAGAGAAGTCTGCCTGGCCTGACTGCATCCAGTGCACACACAAAGACACACAGGGCACACACTGCCAGGCACACAGACAAGGTACACACTGCCAGGCACACACACAAGGTACACACTGCCAGGCACACACAAAGCTACAGGGTACACGCTGCCAGGCACGCACACAGGGCACACACTGCCAGGCACACACACAAGGTACACACTACCAGGCACACACAAAGACACACAGGGTACACACTGCCAGGCACACACACAGGGTACACACTGCCAGGTACACACAGGGCACACACTGGCAGGCACACAAACAAAAACACACAGGGTACACACTGCCAGGGGCACACACTGCCAGGCGCACACACAAAGACACACAGGGTACACACTGAGCATGCACATACAATGACACATAGGGTAAACAGTAAGACACACAGGGTACACACTGCCAGGCACACACAGGGCACACACTGCCAGGCGCACAAAGACACACAGGGTACACACTGCCAGGCACACATAAGGTACACACTGCCAGGCACACATAGGGTACACACTGCCAGGCACACACAAAGATACACAGGGTACACACTGCCAGGCACACATAGGGTACACACTTCCAGGCACACACAAAGACACACAGGGTACACACTGCCAGGCACACACAGGGCACACACTGCCAGGCGCACACACAAAGACACACAGGGTACACACTGAGCAAGCACATACAATGACACATAGGGTAAACAGTAAGACACACAGGGTACACACTGCCAGGAACAAACAGGGCACACACTGCCAGGCACACAAAGACACACAGGGTACACACTGCCAGGCACACACAGGGCACACACTGCCAGGCGCACACACAAAGACACACAGGGTACACACTGAGCAAGCACATACAATGACACATAGGGTAAACAGTAAGACACACAGGGTACACACTGCCAGTAACAAACAGGGCACACACTGCCAGGCACACAAAGACACACAGGGTACACACTGCCAGGCACATACAAAGACACGCAGGGTACACACTGAGCATGCACATACAATGACACATAGGGTAAACAGTAAGACACACAGGGTACACACTGCCAGGAACAAACAGGGCACACACTGCCAGGCACACATAGACACACAGGGTACACACTGCCAGGCACACACAGGGTACACACTGCCAGGCACACACAAAGACACACAGGGTACACACTGCCAGGCACACACAGGGCACACACTGCCAGGCGCACAAACAAAGACACACAGGGTACACACTGCCAGGCACACACAGGGCACACACCGCTGGGCACAATGGCCTCTATAAACATATACACACTCCTTCCCAGCCACACATACCCCCCCCCCCCCATGTGATTGTGTCCTTGCACACATTCATAAATAAGCGTGCCATCATTCCTGGAAAACCAAAGCAATGCAGACTCCACCAGACACTGGACTACACAAAAACATGTCTAAACAGCTAGGTCCGCTCCTAAGGCTACTTTCACACTAGCGTTTCTTGCGGATCCGTCATGGATCTGCAAAAACGCTTCCGTTACAATAATACAACCGCCTGCATCCGTCATGAGCGGATCCGGTTGTATTATGTCTTCTATAGCAATGACTGATCCGTCTTGAACACCATTGAAAGTCAATGGGGGACCGATCCGCTTTCTATTGTGTCAGAGAAAACGGATCTGTCCCTATTGACTTACATTGTGTCTCGCTCCGCACCAAATCGCGGACAGAAAAACGCTGCTTGCAGTGTAGCGTCATGGCAGAATCTCAGGCCTTCACCTGGTGAAAACATCCAGTATTACTGCCCCTAGCTGCGTCTCTAAATACCCTGACCCCTGGCATGTGGCACCAGGTCATATGTCCCGCCAGCCCCCTCTGTTGTTTACTTACATTTCCACATCTGAAATATCCAAAGTTATGTCAATGGATATGAAAAAGTCAAGAAATGCTCTAATACAATGTATGTAGGATAGCAGTGCAGAGCTGAGTTAGTCATCTGGCTGCTATTGGCATAATGTATCATGATGTGTATTTCATCTTCTCACATACAGTTGTCACAGGGCACAGACAGTGCAGCCCTTCAGAGTTATATGACAAATTAAACTCTGCTACATCTGTGTGATATGAAAAAAATAAGAGAAGGGCGAAGTGTTGACATAGGTGTCACAATGACACAGACATACAGACATGCACTATACAACAATGCTTCTCTCTTCTTTCCCTCTTTCACATTAACCCCATATCTCACTCTTTTTCCCGTCTCACGCTCCTCTTCTTAATTATATTAAGCCTTTCTCTGTCCATCTTTCTGTCTCCCCTCTCCTTCTGTCTTAGGCTACTTTCACACTAGCGTTAAATTCTCCGGTATTGAGATCCGTCATAGGGGCTCAATACCGGAAAAAAACACTTCGTTTTGCCCCCATTCATTGTCAATGGGGACAAAACGTAACTGAACAGAACGGAATGCTCCAAAATGCAGAGTGGACGGATCCGTTTTCTCTGACACAATCTGACACAATAGAAAACGGATCTGTCTCCCATTGACTTTCAATGGAGTTCATGACGGATCCGTCTTGGCTATGTTAAAGATAATACAACCAGATCCGTTCATAACGGATGCAGGCGGTTGTATTATCAGTAACGGAAGCGTTTTTGCTGAACCCTGCCAGATCCAGCAAAAACGCTAGCGTGACAGTAGCCTTACTCTTTTCCCCCTCTTCTATCAAATCCTTCCTTTCTGACTCTCTCATGACATTAAACTTTTCTCTCATCTCCCTCTCCCTTCCTATCTCACATCCACTCTCTTTCCCTCTCTCACACTTTCTTGCTCTCTCACCCTCTTTCTGCCGGCCCAGTCTCCTCTCTCACACTCTCTCTTCCTCTCTCTTACTCTTTCTCACCCTTTCTCCTCCTATTACTATACTGCTTTTTCTTTATCTCTCCTCTATTACTCTCTTTCTCTCTCTCCCTCTTTCCTCCTCTCCCTATCTATTACTTCCCTTCTCTCTTTCCTGCTTTCTTCCACTCTCTTCTCCTCTCCCTATCTATTACTCTACTTTTCTCTCTCCCTCTTTCTTCCTCTCTTCTCCTCTCCCTATTACTCTCCTTTTCTCTCTCCCTCTTTCTTCCTCTTTCTCTTCTCCTCTCCCTATCTATTACTCTCCTTTTCTCTATCCCTCTTTCCTCCTCTCTCTTCTCCTCTCCCCATCTATTACTCCCCTTCTCTCTTTCCTGCTTTCTTCCACTCTCTTCTTCTCTGCCTATCTATTACTCTCATTTTCTCTCTCCCTCTTTCTTCCTCTCTCTCCCTCTTCTCCTCTCCCTATCTATTACTCTCCTTTTCTCTCTCCCTCTTTCTTCCTCTCTCTCCCTCTTGCCCTCTCCCTATCTATTACTCTCCTTTTCTCTCTCACTTGTTCTTCCTCTCCCTCTATTTTCCTTTATTCTCCTCCCATTTCTCTCCTTCTCTCTCCCTCTCTTTTCTCCTCTCCCTATCTGTTACTCTCCTTCTCTCTCTCTCCATATTTCATCCTCTCTGTTCCCCTCTCCTTCTTTGATCCTCTCCTTCTCTCTCCCCTCTCTTTATTCCTCTCTTTTCTCCCTTCTGCTTCTATTATTTCTCTTCTCTCCCTTCCCTTTCTTCCTCTCTCCTCCCCTCTACCTCTCTATAACTTTCTCTCTCCCCTTCTCTCTCACACCCTCTCACTCTTCTCTCTCTCTCTCTTCTTGTCATATTATGCCCCTGTTCTTATTGTGTACAACCCTCTCACCATACATTAAAATGCACCTTATGTAGTGTTAGAACTTCCAAGTAACTGAAGCTTCACCAAAACTTCTTGACATTTAGAGGAATAAAGTCTGTGTAGCTCATGGGTGGATTCCTATTTTTTAGAGGGTCACATCATAGAGAAATATTAAGCAACGTAAGTAACATTCATTATAATAAATGCATGCAGCAAATTAGAATTAGAGTTTGGCTTGGTATTCGAATCTTTGGTTAAGTAAATATAACGCAGTAGGTTTATTACCAACTGTCCTATGGGATACCACAGTTAACATCACAATGAGCTGTGTCAAGTGACAAACTCATCTCTGCTGCATCCCTAAATAGGTAAATGCATTGGTTGGTGAATCAATTTGCCATTTGTTGCCCAAGTCCACACAGGCACATCATCCCAGCAGAAGCTGTCAGCCAGACCCAGTTCTATGTGTTGGAAATGTATAATGCATCTTTCAGTTACTTTGCAATGTGAAGTTTTGAAGGATGCCCTAAGCCCATGTGTTCTCATAGACTGAGCAATTCTCAGCACACACACTGTAATAATGAGCTTTAATTCTCTATCCAAGCAGAATCTGAGCAATAATAATAAGCGCATCAAGACAATTTGTTTACTGTGGCATTACACAGACTGCAGAACCCAAGAGAAGCCTCAGCTCTGCTGCACTCACAGCATCCCTGCAACCCAGCCAGCTCCAGCACCAATCATTCTGCCTTGGATGTGATGCCCATCAAGTCACACAGCGGTGAGTGTCCATCAGGGTTCCCTGCTGGATCACCTGTGCCCAATATTACACCCTGTGAGAGCCAATCCTCATATGCCACATACAAGGTGGGTAGAAGGGAAGGGATGGAAATAGGTTGTCAGTTACCTACATTTCAACCTGTCTTAGGTAAAGACTAAATAAATATTTAAAATATTTTAATACAAATATTTATTTATTTATAAATAAATATTTGAAGGTGATTTTTTTATGTCATTGATTATAATTTATTATACTAATATACTTAGAAATTATCAAAGACTTCTAAAATGTTATATATATATTATAATCTGTACATGAGATAAAATTTACCCATATAGTATCTTAACTTTGAAAAAACTTTGAAAAATTAAGATAATTTAAAATAAAAGTAATGATACAATGACTGAAAATAACATATGTGAAATCTAAAAGAAAGATAATTGTAAAATATTTTGAATCAATGATATAACAAGTGTATTTAAAATGAAAGAAAGCACACTGCTATAATAAAAATAAAAATAATATAATGAAGTAACAATTATATGCTATAAAATTCTATTCCGCAGATCTTTACAATATATTGTAGTACTAGTAATAACGGTTACTTAATTATAAAGGGACTCTCTATGATGAGCACTTCCAAAAAGAAATGATAGTTTTTTGTTTTGTTTTTAATTCCTCCAAGAATATTTATAAAATCATAAAACGTATCTTCTTGTATTTACGGTAAGACATTCCCAAATTCTCCTATTAAAGATATTTTTATTATTAATAGTAATAATAAGCTTGTCCAGTAGTTGATTTGCTTTTGTGTCTCCTACTGGCTCTAGACTGAGACATTAGCTGGATTCCCTGGGGGTGATTGGAGGCAATGAGCACAGAGTAGACAGTCACGTCGTTGATGTTACGAATTCACTTTTGCTCAACTTGACAAGGCAGAGTTCGATCTACAATTGTATTTGAAAGCCCATGAAGCGGAAAGTCCCCCCTACCCTCATCATCATCATTAACCCCCCCCCCCCCCTCAGACCCCCCCCCTCCTTCTCCTACAGCAACATAACAAGATATTACATTTAGGTCCAATCCTACATCTTTATAATAGAAATTAGAAAACCTCTGTATAATTCCAAATGAGATATTTAAATACCCCCCCCCCCCCCAATCCATCCCTTGTGATCACATCGACCTTAAATTTCGAATATTAGACAGGAGATCTAACAAGGGGATTTGCACTGATGCCCTGACCCTTGTAATTGGATTAAATATAGACTGAATCCGCCAAAACATTGCAAGACTGACACCTGCCAAGTGGACTCCCCTATGATTGATAGTGATGATTCGTGTTGGACACAATAATGAAATAAATTGTATGGATAAAACAAGCGCATTTGTCATCCCTGGGCCATCAAAAGGAAGTCAATGTAAGACTCAAGCTGTTCTATGACAACATGCAAGAGATGGGACCTTACCAGGGGGCTACAGGCATTGAGGAGACAAATTACAACTTGCCACCTCTATTTCCTATTCTATTAACATATAGATTGCTGTTACATAGAAGATTAGGGAGACTTGGGATTTGCATTTCGGGGTTTCGGCTTTGACGTTGCCCTTTGGGCACTGGTAGAAAGCCCAAACTACCATGTAGAGGGTGGCATGTGGAGGGAAGGTTGGCCTCGGCCCAGGGCAAATGGAAAAGAACCACGTAAATCTCTTATGGACTCTGTCCATTTATTCCGGTTATTGTACTTGGTTTGTTGTTTATTATGGCGTTGACTCTTCTTATCCTGTATTATTGTTATTAATCTGCGTCTCTTTCATTTTAATCTCTTTGCTAATCCCATCTCTCTTACGATCGTGATCAGAAAATATTTGCCATTTGACCCGTCATCATTTGTAGAATGGTTCTTATTCCTCTTCCAGATCTGGGATTTTTTTTCTGTTTAATGTGATCATCTTCATCAATATGCGTCATCATCCTAGTATTACATTGTTATATTGTACATTATGTACTGTATATGTCGCGTTTATATGGGGATTATGTAGTTTAGTGATGACATTTGTAGACAAAATATGAGAACTGCTATAGGTAATATTTCAATGTGAGGAATAGCGTGAAGTATTGTAAGAACACGGTGTATGTAAATCTGCAATAATTTCATTGTATACTTCACTATATAACACAAAATGAATCATGCTGAATGTTACTTTCAATGTAACTCTATCTATCTGCTATCAACTATCTATAATCTATATATCTGCTATCTATCTACCTATATCTACTATATATCTATCTATCTGCTATGAACTATCTATTTATCTATCTATCTGCTATCTATATATTTATCTATCTATCTAATATCTATGTATTATACATTTCTAATCTATATAGCTATCAATAATTTCTAATCTATCATCTATCTATCTATCTATCTATCTATCTATCTATCTATCTATCTATCTATCTATCCTTCCTTCAATCTATTTATGTTTCCCAAGCTTGATTTGTATGCTGTCCCATAATTGTTTTTGCTAACAATTAATAAATGTCATTATTCAACTATTTGGTCATTTCTTTTTTTATTTGGCTATTTTGATATCTGAATAAATACATGAAACTAGTACAAACAGACACTGGAGCTGTTGCAACCAAGCTCAATCTGGATTTCATTTATATTTGTATGCAGTCTTTAAAATAGAAGCTGGAATTTTAGTACTTGTATGCCTCCAATTTTTGTCTAGTTTTAAATCTATCTATCTCATATCTATCTATCTATCTATCTATCTATCTATCTATCTATCTATCTATCTCATAACTATCTATCTATCTATCTATCTCATATCTATCTATCTATCTATCTATCTCATATCTATCTATCTCATATCTATCTCATATCTATCTATCTATCTATCTATCTATCTATCTATCTATCTATCTATCTATCTATCTATCTATCTATCTATCTGTATCTACCTCATATCTATCTATCTATCTATCTATCTATCTATCTATCTATCTATCTATCTATCTATCTATCTATCTATCTATCTGTATCTATCTCATATCTATCTATCTATCTATCTATCTATCTATCTATCTATCTATCTATCTATCCCAAAGCACATCGGATTACTGGTTAATATTTGTATCCAGTTGCATATATCAGATACCCTAGTAGCGTTGTGTCCCTGTACTTCAGCCATGGGTGTGTATACAAGGTAGGAGGTGAGTAGATGGCCGGAATGTAGCTGACTGCATCAGTAGTAATAATAATAGTCATGATGATTACGGGAAGTCTTCCTGAACCTACACCCCAGAGCGACAGAGGTTGATTGCCCCTGGCAGAGAACAGGTTAAGCACCTCCATTTGACCTGTTATGAAGTCTCTTGTTTGTCTAAACTCTAATGAAGTGTTAAAGAACATTTCCTCTTAAAAGAAAGGAAAATAAAATATCTATTATTTATCTATCGATCTATCTCTTTATCATCTATCTATCTATTCATCCATCTATCAATCAATCAATCAATCAATCTATCTATCTATCCATATATCTATTCATCTATTCATCTATTTATCCATTAATCCATCTATCTATCTATCTATCTATCTATCTATCTATCTATCTATCTATCTATCTATCTATCTATCTATCTATCTATCGTACCTACACACATATATAATAGTAATAACCCTAATCCAAACTGTCATCATTCCTTAACTTCTATTTAGATGTTTTCTCACCTATATCTGTTTCCAGAAAAGTTGGGTTGCATCTAATATGGCTACCATTACGGCTCCCATATGGGTTGTCAGGTATCATTCCTGAGTGGTATATTTACCCAGTTATGTAACAACATGGAACCAGTTTGTAACTAGGCAGATGTGATGTTAAGGAGTCCGGGAAAGCTGGGTTACAGCTTCTGTGTGAGCTCTAGTGGCAGCCATATTGGTTGTCACCCACTTTTTGCTGAAAAAAAAAAAGAGTTAAATAAGAGACTGCTGAATCATCCATAGGTCATAAGTGTCAAATTGTTGGTGCACTGACTGCTGGGACCCCCATCAATCACAAAAAAGGAGATAGGTGTTTTCTGCACTGGAATTAAGTGGTAACTGAGCATCTGCATTGCTGCTCCAAACAAAGTCTATGGGACGGACATTAGCCCAGTGCTTGGTTATTTCCAGCAGTCCCATAGACTTTCAGTGATGGTCAGTTCGCAGTGTTCGCCAGCGAACACATGCGGGCTGCCATCTTGACTCACCCGTCCGGCGATGCACAGGTAAGCCCTTACCTGTGCCGCGAGCCGGTCTGAAATCAAATGCAGTCACCGGGAGGAGGCAGTTCAGAGAACAGCCCGATGAAGGCCTCCGGCGGCTGTTCTCGGAACTGCCTGCTCCCGGTGACCGCATTTGATTTCAGACTGGCTCGCGGCACAGGTAAGGGCTTACCTGTGCATCGCCGGACGGGTGAGTCAAGATGGCAGCCCGCATGTGTTTGCTGGCGAACACTGCGAACTGACCATCACTGTAGACTTTACATGAATTCAAACATGGGACTTGGGACCCCACCAATCAGGGTTTTCCTGTTCCATGTAAATAATGCTTTGGCACTTTATAATGAAATTGCAATTTAGAATTGGTGTTTTAACTCCTATCCATTTTTTAAGATCTCTGCTTGATGTCAGTGAGTGGAAACATTCTTGTTTACTTCCAGAGACTGGACTCAGATCATACATATTCTACAAAGTGCAATCCCGTGAGCTAAAGTCCCTAGGCGCATACATTTTACCTACGCTGATACTTTGTAGAAAATGATTAGTACAGGAGAGAGATTTGTGATATTGCTGGAGTATGCAGAGGTGTAGCTTTACGTTTCTGAGCCCCAATGCAAAATTTCACACAGGGTCCACACCTACCATGTGTGCATTATATCATGGGGCACCAGGGCTGGGTTTAATGCTACCCACAGATGGGAACGCGAATATTGGGAGGTACTGTGTATGTCTGCAACCCCTATAGATGCTGTTGTAGAGCCTTCTGTGAATGTAAAATCTCAGCAGGACTGGGCCTGCTCAGGTTTTTAGCTCCTGGATTTAGAGAATAATGTATTCCTTCACTGACAGCAAGCAGAGATCTTGAAAGTTGCAGAAAATTCCACACAGGTATGACAAAATTGTATTTGTACAATATGCTTGGCTCCAGCGAATTAAGCGATGATAATGGTGGGTGGTAGGTGGTCCGTCACCTCTCTTGCCCCAAAGGCTGAGGGAACTCTCTGACAACCCTCAATAACAAGCCTGGCCTCCAATAAAGATGTAGATGGAAGAAATTATTATTTATTAATACATTAAGGAGAGCCATGAAGCTGTGTAAAAGAGAAACTGCCTTTGTTGCCCATAGCAACCAATCACAACGCAGCTTTCATTTTTCAAAAGCCCTATAACAAATGAAAGCTGCCCTGTGATTGGTTTCTATAGGCAACAGACAGTTTGGGGAAGATTTATCAAAACTGATGTAAAGGAAAACTGGCTAAGTTGCCCATAGCAACCAATCAGATTCCACCTTTCGTTTTTCACTTCAGAGCTCCTTTGGAAGATGAAAGGTGGAATCTGATTGGTTGCCATGGGCAACTAAGCCAGTTCTACTCTACACCAGTTTTGATAAATCTTCCCTTTTGTTTTTTAGACAGTTTAAAAAAATCTCAACTTTAAACCACAATTTCCGTCGTATCTTCTTTGTGTCCCCCTATTATGACTCCCATTCATTTTGTCACTTTCCCCTGCTTTTAACAGTGTTTATTTTGGGCTAATCTTCCCTGTACATATATTTATCAGACATGCTCAGAATTTGCTAGAAAAGTATGCCACTTCACTGTAATAAAGGGGGTCATAAATGTATTATTGATGGGGGTCCCACTACTTAGACCCCCAGCGATCATGAGAACAGGAGTGCCTTATGTGGCATGGTGGTGGTGCACAAACACACGCGTGACTGTCGCTCTATTCGCTTCCGTGGGGTACAACGCTCCTATGTGAGTCTTATTAAGTGGTAGTCATGCACAGTCGGACTGGGGAACCTAGGGCCCACCTAAATTATTCTGGGGGCCCACTGTGAAGCTAAAGCCATATACTACCTGCCCACTCTGCCCAGTTTTTTATATGGACATAGGCAATGTACTGTATAGCATCTCAGCCAGGCTCTCTGTATGTCAGTCTACTGTGCCATGTGCCACCTGAGCAGGGGGTGGGGGACTAGGGGCCCACCTTGCTCAGGGGCCCAGCCGGGGATTCACTTGTTCGCCTGTAGGCCAGTCCAAGCCTGGTCACACATGTGCACCACCCCAGCATTCACACATAGGACTTGGGGACCCTTGTTCACGGGACAGCTGGAGGTCTCAGTGGTTTGACCCCAGCAGTCATACCATTATCACTTGAGGATTCATCAGGATTCATTGGGATCCACTTGAGAACGGATCTGTTATAGTTGACATGCTCCATTGCTCTGCTATCTTCTTCTTCATCTCTTTCATTCTTTTTCACCTTACCTACTTTCTATATCTCCCCTTTCCCTTTCTCTTTCCTTTTTGATTTTCCTCTCACTCCTTCCTTACTCGTTTTCTTCCCTTTTCTTATCACACCTTCTTTTCTCTTTCTCTGCTTCTCGTAAATCTCTCTCTTTCTACCATTGTCTACTCTTCCACTCTTATTTCGTCTCTTCGCGACCATGACTATTTGGGGGTACAGAAGTAACCGCCCTAGTGCCCTAGGAGCAAGGTTGCCAACTGTCTAGAAATTTCTGGACAGTACATAACAGTAGGCGACTTTTTTCTTGTGTCCGTGAAAAAAATTGATGTGTCTGTGATTTTTATTTGAGGCTGACTAGATTATTTTGGTGGTAATCAGCATTTTACAGCTCACAGTAATGCTGGTAATGAATTCTTATCAGTATATTGAGCTATAGACATGTATGACTTATAATCTTTCATTATGGTTTTCCAATATGTCCATAAAAATATTGACTGTCCATGATTTTGGGATACGTTGTCCAGAAAAAAGAAAGATTTTGGTTGTCAACCCTGCTAAGATCTATCTGCTACATAAGGAGACACCAGTGTAATGCATGACACATGGTAGCTGAGGGCTCAATAATGGTAGCTGAGGGCCCTGTAATGGTAGCTGAGGGCCCAGTAATGGTAGGGGGGAGCTCTGTAATGGTAGCTGAGGGCCCTGTAATGGTAGCTGAGGGCCTAGTAATGGTAGGTGGGAGCCCTGTATTTGTAGATGAGGGCCCAGTAATGGTAGGTGGGAGCCATGTAATGGTAGCTGAGGGCCCTGTAATGGTAGCTGAGGGCCTAGTAATGGTAGGTGGGAGCCCTGTATTTGTAGATGAGGGCCCAGTAATGGTAGCTGAGGGGCCACTAATGGTAGCTGAGGGGCCACTAATGGTAGCTGAGGGCAATGTAATGGTAGCTGAGGGCCTAGTAATGGTAGGTGGGAGCCCTGTATTTGTAGATGAGGGCCCAGTAATGGTAGGTGGGAGCCCTGTAATGGTAGCTGAGGGCCCAGTAATGATAGGTGGGAGCCCTGTATTTGTAGATGAGAGCCCAGTAATGGTAGCTGAGGGGCCATGTAATGGTAGCTGAGGGCAATGTAATGGTAACAGAGGGCCTAGTAATGGTAGGTGGGAGCCCAGTATTTGTAAATGAGGGCCCAGTAATGGTAGGTGGGAGCCATGTAATGGTAGCTGAGGGCCCAGTAATGGTAGGTGGGAGCCCTGTATTTGTAGATGAGGGCCCAGTAATGGTAGCTGAGGGCCCTGTAATGGTAGCTGAGGGCCTAGTAATGGTAGGTGGGAGCCCTGTATTTGTAGATGAGGGCCCAGTAATGGTAGCTGAGGGGCCACTAATGGTAGCTGAGGGGCCAGTAATGGTAGCTGAGGGCAATGTAATGGTAGCTGAGGGCCTAGTAATGGTAGGTGGGAGCCCTGTATTTGTAGATGAGGGCCCAGTAATGGTAGGTGGGAGCCCTGTAATGGTAGCTGAGGGCCCAGTAATGATAGGTGGGAGCCCTGTATTTGTAGATGAGAGCCCAGTAATGGTAGCTGAGGGGCCATGTAATGGTAACTGAGGGCCATGTAATGGTAGGTGGGAGCCCTGTAATGGTAGCTGAGGGCCCTGTAATGGTAGCTGAGGGCCTAGTAATGGTAGGTGGGAGCCCTGTATTTGTAGATGAGGGCCCAGTAATGGTAGCTGAGGGCCCAGTAATGGTAGCTGAGGGCCCTGTAATGGTAGCTGAGGGCCTAGTAATGGTAGATGGGAGCCCTGTAATGGTAGCTGAGGGCCTAGTAATGGTAGGTTAGAGCCCTGTAATGTTAGCTGAGGGCCCAGTAATGGTAGCTGAGGGCCCAGTAATGGTAGGTGAGGGCGTGAATTTACAACTCTACTTCTCCTTTTCCGTTGTCACATCAGTGTCATGGTTTCCATTTATAACTTTACACCATATACATTTTCAAACAGATAATGGTGAATGCTGATGGAACCCATTGTCTTTAATGGGACCCATCGAAGTTTGGTCTGGGTTCTGGTATTTTTGACAACACACTTGCCGCCATATTGTCCCACATAAGCAATGCTTGTATGGAAGAATGGCTCTGTAACACAACACACAATGGAGCATAACAGATTGGACCCAAATAAACAGTATAGGTGCCATAATATTGGTCCATTTTACAGTTCTGTGCATGAAGGGCCACATGTGGTGGAATGTTTCCGCTAAGGATCTCGACGCAAATCTGTGGCGGTTCTATTGCAAAACTTACAAATAAATATAGACAGTGCAACTTTTCTAGAATTCTGCTGATGTCATTTAGGCCTCATCCACATTTCCGTTTTTCACTGACGTGTGCTGTCCGCATTTATCACGGACAGCACACATACCCCTTGATTTTAATGTGTCTGTTCACATATCAGTATTTTTTTTTACTGACGGTGGGTCTATGAAAAAAACACATGTACTACTTTGGTTTGTAATGCGGACCACACAGGCCCATTATAGTCTATGGGTCCATGAAAAAACACGGACACAACGAGGATGGCATCCGTGTTTGCTCCCTTTTTCACTGATCACTGATAGGAGATGCTATGGAAATTAACTTTCTGCTGAGCATTGTCCATAGAATACAGATGACAGATGGAGGGCAAAAAACGTACGCAAGGACTAAACGCAGACATCTTTATGAATGAAACACGGACTGATTTTTTCACGGATGTCAAACGTCATTCAGAAAGGAGGTGTTATATGCAGTCACATAAGCACCTCTGTGGATTTTGCTGTGGATTCAATGCAGATTTAACCCCCTGTTGTTGAAAATGCTTGACTTTTCCACAACATAATACGTAAAAAAATCTGCAGCATCCATTTTTACATGTAGAGTTTTTCTCCTAAATGTGAATGGCGTCCACATGTATCGTACTGTAATTAGCTCGGCAGATCCGCAGCAAATATGTTTGAACTCTTTCTCCATTAGGGTATAAGCACACGGCAGCGTACTGGATTTTTGCAGGTTTTGCTGTGTTTTCACACCAAATCTGCACCAAAATCCACGTGTTATGCCTCATTCACACGTCTGTCTCCGTGATAAAATCCGTGATAGGATGGTCAGTGATTCATCCATGAAGATGACAGTGAAGGCTCCATGTTTGGTCCGTATGTCTGTTTTTTGCTTTCCGTTTGTCATCCTTGTTTGAAGGACACTGAACAACTGAAAGTGAATTTACATAGCATCTCCTCCTAATGGTCCGTGAAACACGGGTGGCATCTGTATTTTTCACGGACCCATCGACTATAATGGGCGTGACGGACAAAATAGAGCATGCTTCCGGACTCACACACCATGCAAAAACACAGATGTGTGAATACACGCATTAAAATGAACGAGTACGGGTACTGTCTGTGGAGAACACGTATAAAACACGTCCTGAATCACTGACGTGTGAATGAGGCAGTACTTGGATTTGACACGGATATGATCCCTTTCCATTGCAAAAGTAAAAAATCCGCGCCAACAGTCTGACTTGCTGCAGATTTCAAAATTCACACGGCAGGTCAAATTTCTGCATTGTGTGCATAAGATATGGAATATTTCATCTACTTCGCTGGTACTGTGTTAGGGTTCATTCACACGTCCGTCTGCGGATCCGCAAAACACGGACACCGGCAATGTGCGTTCCGCATTTTGCGGACCGCACATCAGCGGCACTAATAGAATATGCCTATTCTTGTCCGCAATTGCAGACAAGAATAGGACATGTTCTATTTTTTTCAGGAACGGAAATGCGGACCCGGAAGTGCGGCCCCATAGAAATGAATGGGTCCGCAATTCTGTTCCGCAGGATGCGGAACAAAATTGCGGACGTGTGACACTGTGGATTTTCCGCACGGAAATCTGCACGGAGAATCCACACGAAATAGGCACCATGTGCATATACCCTCGGGACCAATTGCTGTGCAGATTTTTGGTGCAGATCACGCCCCCTTTGCAATGCTATGCAAAGGTTGAGATCTGGGGCAAATCCGGGATAAATTCTGCAAGCAACACATACAGATTTTGGTGCAGAAACTAGTCAAAAACTGCACAAAAAAACAATATAAACGACACCGCCGTGTGCACGGACCTCTCTCTCTTTATTTTCTCCATCGCACACTCCCCCTCTCCTTTTGCTTTCTTTCACATAAACCTCCAAAGCTTCACTCAAAAGCTTCGCTCCTGCGAATATTGTATTACAATCGATTAGCACTGCTTGTGTAATTTTAAACATAACTTTTCTTTGTAATTAACTGCTAGAAAGGATTAGTATCTCCACACAGGAAAAGGAATCAACTTATACTGAATGAGCCGTACATTACCTCTGACTCCCTTGTGGCAGAATATATTAACATTATAATCTCCAACACTATTTTTTTTTTTTATGTTACACCATTGTTAGTAAATCAACTCCTCGGGTCCGCAGAGACTCTGACCCTTGGCAATTCAGCGAAAGTGTAATTATCTCCCCGAATCTTGCACAGATTTAAGAGATTACATTTCAACTAAATCTATATCAATGCTAATTTTCTGTTCTGTAGGCTCCAGGTGTTCGGAAATAAGGCTCCAGCCTTCCTGCCCGGCCTGCCCGGGTCTACAATAAAGAGAAGCCTTGCTGAGCATAGGGTAAAAGAAATGCAACTCTACATCAAATTATACCTATTTTTTGTTACAAAATCTGGTGCTTACAAGACAAAGTTAAACAAAACAGCTATGGTAAATTAGCGTTAAATAAAGGCTAGTTTAATGCTCCGTTACAGGCAAGTGGGGCATACACGATGGCTAATTGGCTATCACAATTAAAAAGAATAGAGCAAATGATTCATTCGAAGGGGAGGACAAAAAAAGGAAGCTCTCACAAATATAATATTAGGGGTTCTCAAAGCTGTTCAGCGGAAGCTCTGTGACTGGCAGCCGCCTCAAGACCTTTAAGGCTATAAACATGGTTGTAAACAGGCCCCTATAGACTTGTGTTGGTGTCCTTCAAACGTCCTCGAGATGTGGTAATGGCCTCTGCCCTCATTCGGGGTGAAATTTAATTAATATCAGAAGTGACCTTTAGATAAAGAGTAACAATCTAACATATCTAAAAGTATTCTACAAGATAGTACTGTAGTTTATCGTCAAGGGTGGACTGGCCACAGACCATGCACCTGGCCCGAGGCTACAACTGTGCTCCTGCATTCAACTGTATAACCATCCTGAGGACGATAATACAGTTGAATACTTTGGCTGGGGTGGTAATATATTGTTCAGCCCTGAGGTATTTGCAGCTGCTGGGGTGGTATTATGGTATTGCCGACGTTGCCTACTTCTGTTGGCTCTGTCTTCTGTCAGTTTGGACCCACCTTCAACATGGGGCCATTTTTACTTTTTTCCAGGGCCAGTATGTCTTTGTTTATTGTGTATAGTGACAAATTAGATGAGCCGTTGGACCACGCATGTAGAACCCAACCAGGGTAACTTTAAGGAGTTTGCCTGCTTGTCCCATTTTTGTGTAGGTTCATTACAGGTGCTTTTATTTCCTTTTACAATCCAAAAATTGGTTGATTGGTCTAATATGGTGACAACCCTTAGGCCATATACATTCAACGATCGTTCAGCTGACGTCTATCTCTTCCGACCCCCCATAGACATTCAGCATGTATGAATAGTCAATGAAGAGAGAGAAGAAACCCTCTGCCAGACATCTATGGCAATCTCCTATCTCCTGGAAGAATTAAAGGATCGGGTGAAAAGATTCAGTTCATCTGTCGAGGAGCATGCTGGCCAAACCATCGTTATCAATGGGTTCAGCCAACAATGTACTAATGTGTATGGAGGCCTTAACAAGATTGTGTATAAGAAAAATTTGGACAAATATATCAAAACTATCATGCCACTGTTCCATGGTAATTTCACTAAAGCCATATTGAACAGGTTCTTCCATCACTTTCTCTGACACCAACGACCAGGTTCACACATTCAGGTTTAAAGAGGACCTTTCACCGATTCTTACCCTATGAACTAAGTATACATACATGTGGAGCGGCACCCGGGGATCTCTCTGCACTTACTATTATCTCCGGGCGCCGCTCCGTTCTCCTGCTATGTCCTCCGGTATCTCCGTTCCCTAAGTTATGGTAGGCGGAGTCTGCCCTAGCGCTGGCCAATCGCATTGCAGAGCTCACAGCCTGGGAGAAAATAACCTCCCAGGCTGTGAGCTCTGCGCTGCGATTGGCCAGCGCTAGGGCAGACTCCGCCTACCATAACTTAGGGACTGGTATCTCCGCCTACTATAACTTAGTGAGCGGAGATACCGGAGGGCATAGCAGGAGAACGGAGCGGCGCCCGGGGATAATAGTAAGTGCAGTGAGATCCCCGGGCGCCGCTCTACATATCTGTATAGTTAGTTCATAGGGTAAGAATCGGTGAAGGGTCCTCTTTAAATGAGGATCTAGGGGTAGTTTCTTTGCCTACATTTTTATCACATCTAATATTATTCTACACCAGTGCAAGTGAATGGTGGTATTTTATACTCCATTTACACGTTTCTGGGGAAAAAACTCTGCGAAAGGGCATGTGTTTCCTTCTCATAGATTGGGTGCATAAAAACCATAGATTAGCCCGGTTAAAGGACAATCCACCTATTCACAGGCAAATCCATAGCAGGGTCAGCCTTGAATTTCTGCTCTGGATCATCCTCTAAATATAAGACAGATTTGCCATAGACCAGATTTGTCATACCCTTAAAATTTTTCATACATGCTGGTAAAAAGGGGACAACTGAGTACAGAAGTGAGGGTGATCTACAGTAGGTACAAGCTGGCTTAGGTCTGTAGCCTGCACCGTATTCCTCGGTAGATATGGATGTGCTATGGAGTAATAAAGGAATGCATTTTAAAATGTGATATAGCATAAAGCCCCAAAGGCTATAACCCTAATGCTTTTGAAAGCACAGCATGAGCAAAGTGCAAGTTCCCCTTACAGACATGGTGTGTATCCTCTGGGGTATACGTAATGCAGGTTGACACCCTCCAATGAAAAAGTAACAATAGATGTAATCCATTTTCATACCATATGACAATTATATCTATGGTACGAATGGATGTATCTGACTGCTAATTTACTATTAGTTACATACAAAATACTGGCTCAGGTTTTCACTAGTTGACCAACTATGTACCCAATGACTTAAATACAATTGTTCGGTTTCTAGAACACATTATTGATTTGAACCTATCATATACTGAGACAAAAATATCAATTTGTCTAGATATATACATTTTCTTATGCTAAAGGGGTTGTCCAGCCAGTAAAATTTAAGTAAAAAACAAACAAAAAAAACCTGAAAATGGTATAAAATAATAAAAAAAGTAATTAATACTCACCATTCTTGGTCCAACGCTTCTCAGTTCCCCTGACGGTCACCGAAATGAAGCAGAAAGTGCAGAGACTTACAGGAGGCCCAGGTAGCATCGGAACAGGAGTGGCAAGGGATTGGTAAGGTATTATTTATTTTACTATGTTAAAGGTGTTTTCTGAAACTTTTATACTGATGACCTATCCTCTGGACACCTGGGACCCCCGCAGATCAGCTGTTTGAGAAGGCGCCGGCAGTAGCCCTCTCTCATCTTAGCCTAGGCCATGTAATTTCACATTAATCGGTCACATGGCCTAGGCGCATCTCAGCCCCATTGAAGTGAATGGGGCTGAGCTGTGATACCAAGCACAGCCACTATACAATGTATGGCGCTGTCCTTGGTGAGCTGAGAGAAGACCGTGGCGCTACTCTGAGTGCAGGTGCCTTCTCAAACCCCACCGATCAGATACTGATAGCCTATCCAAAAGATTGGCCAGCAGTATAAAAGTCTTGGAAAATCTCTTTAACCCCATTCTAAGCAGCAGCTGGACTTTGAGGTGAAGCAGGCACCAGCAGACTGCACCTTACCGCTAAAACTGTAGTCTTTATGAAAGATAGGACTGAACACCTTCAGATATAAGGAATCTTCACTTCTCTTGGTTGTGGCATAGGAGCAGGTCTACACTAAATATTGGGGTCAAATATGACATTCCCTAAGATGAAGGGCAAGTCCCATAATTAACCTACTGAGGCCACCTTCACTGGTCCTTAAAAAATGTCTTGGCATGACTTGGGACTGACAGGAAACTTTGGGCTGCTCATAACTATTTATTATTTAGTCAGGGTACATCTAATATATCAGTAGGCCAGGACTTATGGTAAGGAACAGAACGAGAAGACACTACTGAAACCTGATCAACAATAGTTGGCAGTGGGGTCAGAGGTGTTTAAAAACATATATGAAAATATATTCACTTCCACCAATTCCCCACAACTGCCCAGGTCCCACCTGCTCCCTATTTCTTGCTCCCATTTAGACACACAGGAAATACCTCCAAATACCCTCCTAACCAATCACTGGCTGAGGCTATGTGCGGAGGTCTGCCAGGTTAGCAGCACATGTGTAGCCTTTTGTTTTGGAGTTGAGCTATATCCGCCTCCCTTCAGGTGCACTGGGTGGGGTCGTTGGTTTGAGTTTAAATTACGCCCACTCCCAGTGTCCTGTGCGGGTTATAGCTTCTGTCTGGCTCAGAGGAAGGAAGGGAGGAAAGATTTGCTGTTCCTGCTCAGTGAAAGATAAGTTGGTTTTGTTTCTTGTTGTCTGTCTATGCTGTTAAAGAGACACCTGCCCCCTCCAGGTCCTGAGGGAGCAGGCTGCCTCTTTCCCCCTTTCACCATCTTAGGGATTTTAGGGAATCTTCAGCCTAGGCACGGGGACACGTTTATTCCCACCTTCAGGGTCTGAATGTGGGCATAGAAGTCTAGGGAGAGCTGGTAGGGATTTGTCAGGAGGTGACCTTTTTCCCCAGCTTCTTGCCTAGACACTTGTTTGTTGATATTCTGTGTATCTTGTATCCTGTCCGCCGTGACATTATTACCCGCCAATACTTTGACTACCATTTCTCTGATGTTTTGAGATGGAGTCAATTGATGCGCTAGTTGATCGCAATCAGGGATTATCCCTAGGGGTTGCGGATCTGCGTAATTCAGTCACACGGTGTCAGAATGCTCTGGCATCAGGTGCAATAGGAGGAAGTCAAATTTATGGGGAGCCTAAAGTCGCTCTCCTTGATAGATTTGCAGGGGGTGTGGATGACTTTATCCGCTTTAAAGAGTCATGCAAGTTGTATTTTTGGCTGCGTCCATCTTCGTCTGGTGATGAGAGTCAGAGGGTAGGGATAATCATTTCCATTCTTAAAGGGGACGCGCAATCCTGGGCCTTTTCTCTGCCGTCCGGTTCTCTGGCCCTCCGGTCGGTGGAAGAATTTTTTAAAGCCTTGGGATTCATTTATGATGATCCAGATCGGGTCTCGATGGCAGAATCTAAATTGCGTAATTTATTACAAGGTGAACATACTGCAGAGGCTTACTGCGTTGAGTTTAGGAGATGGGCTACCGAGTCAGAGTGGAATGACCCCGCGTTACGTAGTCAGTTTTGTCAGGGGTTATCTGAGAGATTGAAAGATGCTCTTGCTTTTCATGAGTACCCGGATACATTGGAGAATGCTATGCAGTACGGTTAGATAGACATATTAGAGAGAGGTGTAAGGTTCCCTCCGCGCAAGGGATCCCTTCTGTCAGTGGTTTTGTCTCACCTGCTCCCCAGGGTGATATGACATGTAACTCTGGGGTAGGGGAGGAACCCATGCAGCTGGGTCAGGTATCTTTCCGTTCTGGTAGTAGAAACTTTAGGAGGTTGCATAAACTATGTTATTACTGTGGAAAAAGTGGTCATTTTATTTTTGCTTGTCCTTTTGTTAAACCGCATGTTGATGAGAAAGAATCACAAAGAGGTTTACTTAAATAAACATCCCTGACTCTTGGTAGTGTGAATGGGGTGGTGGAGCAAGCAGGTATGCAAGCTCCCTGTAATACTCATTTTCTCTTTCCACCTATGATGGCGCTAGACTCAAGAATTTTTTGTTGTTGAAGTATTCATTGACTGTGGTGCTGAGGTAAACCTTTTTGATTTTCTTTTTCTTCAAAATCTGGGTCTAAGTACTTGCACTTTAGAAAGAGAGATTCCGGTTTTCGCAATTGATTCTTCCCCTCTTTCTCAAAGGAGTCTCACTCATGTTGCTCATGGTATTCTGTTAAGGGTGGGTGATTCACATGTTGAGATCATGTCTTGTTTTGTCATGAAGGACTTGCCCGCTCCTATAGTCTTAGGGTTACCGTGGTTGACAAAACATAACCCAATTATAGATTGGCAAGCAAGACAGATCATTGGTTGGAGGGAATTTTGTTTGGACAATTGTCTTGGCAGATCTATCTCTGGTGTGTCTACTATGGCTTTACCTCAGTATCTCTCAGATTTTGCGGATGTCTTTTTGGAGGGTGGGGCTCAGGAATTGCCCCCTCATCGTGACTATGATTGTCCAGTTAATCTCATCCCAAGGGCTAAGTTGCCAAAGTCTCGGCTTTACAATCTTTCTCAACCTGAAAGAGAGGTCATGCGGAAGTATATTGCCGAGAGTTTGGCAAAAGGTCATATTAGGCCATCTAAGTCTCCGGTGGCAGTGGGTTTATTCTTTGTAAAGAAAAAGGATGGATTGCTGAGACCTTGTTTGGATTTCCGGGAATTGAATCGTATTACGGTCCGTGATCCGTATCCCCTTCCTTTGATCTCCGATCTTTTTGATCAGATTGTTGGAGCCAAGGTGTTCTCCAAGTTGGATTTAAGAGGTGCCTACAATCTGATCAGAATCAAGGAAGGAAATGAGTGGAAGACGGCCTTCAACACGCACGAGGGTCATTTCGAGAATCTGGTTATGCCTTTTGGGTTAACTAACGCGCCAGCGGTATTTCAGCGATTCGTCAATGACATTTTCCATTATTTTGTGGGGAGGTTCGTGGTAGTTTACTTGGATGACATTCTAGTTTACTCTCCTGATCGGAAGACTGATCAGGATCACGTGAGACAGGTTTTGACGATCCTTCGGGAGAATAAATTATATGCCAAATTGGAGAAATGTGTGTTTTCTGTGCAGGAGCTTCCGCTTCTGGGATATCTGCTTTCTGACTCTGGTTTTCGTATGGACCCTGAAAATGTCCGTGCGGTTCTGGAATGGGACCGACCGGAGAATCAGAAAGCTTTGATGTGGTTTTTGGGGTTTACTAATTATTATAGAAAATTTTTCTTGAACTATTCTACCATTGTAAAACCTCTGACCGATATGATTAAGAAGGGCGCCGACGTCTCTGTCTGGTCAGATGAGGCATTGCAGGTCTTTTCGGCTATTAAGGAATGTTTTGCATCTTCTCCCATTCTGGTGCAGCCCGATGTGTCTCAGCCATTCGTGGTGGAAGTTGATGCATCAGAAGTGGGGGTTGGAGTAGTGCTGTCGCAGGGTTCATCTCCTGGCAAATGGGTTCCGTGTGCTTTTATTTCCGAGAAGCTCTCGGTTGCCGAGAGGAATTATGATGTAGGAGATAGGGAATTGCTGGCCATCAAATTGGCCTTTGAGGAATGGTTGGAGGGGAGTCTCATCCCGTTACAGTATATACGGATCATAAGAATTTGGCTTACCTGCAATCTGCCAAGCGTCTGGATCCTAGACAGGCCAGATGGTCACTGTTCTTTACCAGGTTCAATTTTGTGGTTACTTTTCGCCCGGGGGTTAAAAACGTCAAGGCAGATGCGTTGTCTCACAGTTTTCCTGGGGGATGTGATTCAGAGGATCCTGCTCCGATTTTGGCTGATGGGGTGGTGGTCTCCGCTCTGTACCCCGAATTGGAGATGGAGGTGTTGGGAGCCCAGGAGGGGGCTCCTGGTTCTTGTCCCCCAGGGAGGTTGCTTGTTCCTGATGGACTGCGATACAAGGTATTCAAGGAACATCACGATACTGTCCTTGCTGGACATCCTGGTGGTAAGTCCACCTTTGATCTTGTGTCCCGGAGGTTCTGGTGGCCCGGGTTACGTAAGAGTGTTGAGGATTACGTAGCAGCTTGTGAAACCTGTGCACGGTCAAAGGTTGCTCATACTCGACCTGCTGGTTCACTTCTTCCTTTGTCTATTCCGTCTCGTCCTTGGACGCACTTGTCTATAGACTTGATTACGGATCTGCCGAGTTCCTCCGGGAAAACAGTAATTTTGGTGGTTGTTGACCGTTTTAGTAAAATGGCTCACTTTGTATCGTTAGCCAGTCTGCCCAATGCCAAGACTCTTGCTCAGATTTTTGTTGATAATATCGTGAAATTGCATGGCATTCCCTCGGATGTGGTTTCTGATAGGGGCACGCAGTTTGTCTCCAGGTTTTGGAGGGCGTTCTGCTCTCGGCTTGGCATTCAACTTTCGTTCTCTTCGGCTTTTCATCCGCAGTCGAATGGGCAGACAGAGCGTCCTAATCAAAATCTGGAGACCTACTTGAGGTGCTTTGTGGCTGAGAATCAGGAGGACTGGTCCTCATTCTTGTCTCTAGCAAAGTTTGCTTTGAATAACCGTAGGCAGGAGTCCACGGGTAAGTCGCCATTTTTTGGCACATACGGTTTTCATCCTCAGTTTGGTACCTTTTCTGGGACTAGTTCCTCTGGGATGCCAGAGGAGGAGAGATTTTCTTCTGCCTTGTCTTCTATCTGACGGAGGATCCAAGTGAATTTGGAGAAGATGGGTGAGAGGTATAAGCGAATGGCTGACAAGAGACGTATGACTGGTCCGGACCTGTGTGTGGGTGATCTGGTGTGGTTATCTACTAGAAATATTAAACTGAGAGTACCATCTTGGAAACTGGGTCCAAGATTTATTGGACCTTA
Organism: Bufo bufo; assembly: GCF_905171765.1. Classification (NCBI taxonomy): domain Eukaryota; kingdom Metazoa; phylum Chordata; class Amphibia; order Anura; family Bufonidae; genus Bufo; species Bufo bufo. The sequence goes on along the minus strand of NC_053398.1, from coordinate 25,828,665 downwards.
CAAAATATCTGCGGTGGTCAATCCAGTAGCGTTTCGTCTGGATCTTCCGCAGACTTGGAGGATCCATGATGTGTTCCGCAAGTCTTTACTGAAGAAATATGTGAAACCGGTGGAACCATTGCCATTGCCTCCTCCCCCTGTTCTGGTTGATGGAAATTTAGAGTTTGAGATCTCCAGAGTTCTCGACTCAAGAGTTCTTCGGGGTTCCCTTCAGTACCTGGTACACTGGAGGGGATACGGCCCTGAGGAGAGGATGTGGGTTCCGGCTGCGGATGTTAGTGCCAGCCGACTGGTGAGGGCTTTTCACAGATCCCACCCGGATAAAGTTGGGCCGGGGTGTCCGGAGGTCACCCGTAGATGGGGGGGTACTGTCATGCCCTGCTCAGGCTATGTGCGGAGGTCTGCCAGGTTAGCAGCACATGTGTAGCCTTTTTTTTTTGGTTAGGAGTTGAGCTATATCCGCCTCCCTTCAGGTGCACTGGGTGGGATCGTTGGTTTGAGTTTAAATTACGCCCACTCCCAGTGTCCTGTGCGGGTTATAGCTTCTGTCTGGCTCAGAGGAATGAAGGAAGGAAGGATTTTCTGTTCCTGCTCAGTAAAAGATAAGTTGGTTTTGTTTCTTGTTGTTGTCTGTCTAGGCTGTTAGAGAGACGCCTGCCCCCTCCAGGTCCTGAGGGAGCAGGTTGCCTCTTTCCCCCTTTCACCATCTTAGGGATTTTAGGGAATCTTCAGCCTAGGCACGGGGACACGTTTATTCCCACCTTCAGGGTCTGAACGTGGGCATAGAAGTCTAGGGAGAGCTGGTAGGGATTTGTCAGGAGGTGACCTTTTTCCCCAGCTTCTTGCCTAGACACTTGTTTGTTGATATTCTGTGTATCTTGTATCCTTTCCGCCGTGACAGGCAGGGAATTGGTGGAGGCGAGTTTATCTTCTTTTATTTTTTTAAGCCTCTCTGAACCCTCTACCAACTATTTTTTAATTGAATCACTGGAACGTTCTATTAAATATGAAAAGGGTTTCGATAAGTTTCAATAAGGCATTTTCTCCGGAAAAATATAAAATCAACACAAGGGACATAATGTTAGGCTTGAAATGGGAAAGATCAGGTGGAACATTAGATGGTATTTATTTTACTGATAGTAGCAAGAGCTTGGAAGAAGCTTCCTGCTGATGTAGTGGAAAAGTCAACAGTAAGTGATTTTTAACATCCCCGGGATAGACATGAATTTGGTACAGGACAAAGAAAATGAATTAAAACCAAAATAAAATAACAAAAAACCCCACAATAAATAACAAAGAACACAAACAAAAAATACAATAAAAAACCCCCCACAAAAATAAGTCATATATATATATTTGCCACGTAAAATTATCATTAATGTTGCAATGTTGGGCACCATATTGGTTGCCCTAACCAGTACATTATTCCTTGGGCTCTGGTTACACCAACACTACTAGCTCGAGAACTAAATTTGAGAAATAAAACTAAATTTCACAAAATTAACATTGAATGCCTTGTACAATGAAGTAATATTAAATGAAACATAAAAATGTGGCAAAAAAAACATTATGTTCACCCATAATTTTATCTGAGAAATTATGATTTTTTTTTATGTATTTGCCCGTCCAAACTCACTAGACATTGTTATGTAATACCACCAGCAGAATTATATTTGACTATAGATTTCAGTCTTTATATAACTTTACATCCATCACGCATGCTTGATATATAAAGAACGAGCAGGTATTTCTAGAGCTATACTGCCCCCATATGCCCCACTACCACCAGCACATATTTCGATCCGTCGCACCCAGCTCACCTGTACATTCTTTACATACTCAAGAAGACACAAGTCCCAAAATTGAGCTGCTGATGTTATTAGTGACAGCAGAATAGTTATCGACTGTATATATATATATATATATATATATATACAGTCAGGTCCATAAATATTGGGACATCGACACAATTCTAAAATGTTTGGCTCTATACACCACCACAGTGGATTTGAAATGAAACGAACAAGATGTGCTTTAACTGCAGACTGTCAGCTTTAATTTGAGGGTATTTACATCCAAATCAGGTGAACGGTGTAGGAATTACAACAGTTTGCATTTGTGCCTCCCCCTTGTTAAGGGACCAAAAGTAATGGGACCATTGGCTTCTCAGCTGTTCCATGACCAGGTGTGTGTTATTCCCTCATTATCCCAAATACAATTAGCAGATAAAAGGTCCAGAGTTCATTTCAAGTGTGCTATTTGCATTTGAAATCTGTTGCTGTCAACTCTCAAGATGAGATCCAAAGAGCTGCCACTATCAGTGAAGCAAGCCATCATTAGGCTGAAAAAACAAAACAAACCCATCAGAGAGATAGCAAAAACATTAGGCGTGGCCAAAACAACTGTTTGGAACATTCTTAAAAAGAAGGAACGCACCGGTGAGCTCAGCAACACCAAAAGACCCGGAAGACCATGGAAAACAACTGTGGTGGATCACCGAAGAATTCTTTCCCTCGTGAAGAAAACACCCTTCACAACAGTTGGCCAGATCAAGAACACTCTTCAGGAGGTAGGTGTGTGTGTGTCAAAGTCAAAAATCAAGAGAAGACTTCACCAGAGTAAATACAGAGGGTTCACCACAAGATGTAAACCATTGGTGAGCATCAAAAACAGGAAGGCCAGATTAGAGTTTGCCAAACGACATCTAAAAAAGCCTTCACAGTTCTGGAACAACATTCTATGGACAGATGAGACCAAGGTCAACTTGTACCAGAGTGATGGGAAGAGAAGAGTTTGGAAAAGGAAAGGAACTGCTCATGATCCTAAGCATACCACCTCATCAGTGAAGCATGGTGGTGGTAGTGTCATGGCGTGGGCATGTATGGCTGCCAATGGAACTAGTTCTCTTGTATTTATTGATCATGTGACTGCTGACAAAAGCAGCAGGATGAATTCTGAAGTGTTTCGGGCAATATTATCTGCTCATATTCAGCCAAATGCTTCAGAACTCATTGGACGGCGCTTCACAGTGCAGATGGACAATGACCCAAAGCATACTGCAAAAGAAACCAAAGAGTTTTTTTAAGGGAAAGAAGTGGAATGTTCTGCAATGGCCAAGTCAATCACCTGACCTGAATCCGATTGAGCATGCATTTCACTTGCTGAAGACAAAGCTGAAGGGAAAATGCCCCAAGAACAAGCAGGAACTGAAGACAGTTGCAGTAGAAGCCTGGCAGAGCATCACCAGGGATGAAACCCAGCGTCTGGTGATGTCTATGCGTTCCAGACTTCAGGCTGTAATTGACTGCAAAGGATTTGCAACCAAGTATTAAAAAGTGAAAGTTTGATTTATGATTATTATTATGTACCATTACTTTTGGTCCCTTAACAAGTGGGAGGCACATATGCAAACTGTTGTAATTCCTACACTGTTCACCTGATTTGGATGTAAATACCCTCAAATTAAAGCTGACAGTCTGCAGTTAAGGTACATCTTGTTTGTTTCATTTCAAATCCATTGTGGTGGTGTATACAGCCAAAAATGTTAGAATTGTGTCGATGTCCCAATATTTATGGACCTGACTGTATATCTAAAAGCATTCTAGTTTTAGACTGAATTGCTCTCAGGGTATGTTCATATGGCAGATTTAGATCCGCCTCGTACTCCGGCTTGTCACTTTAAATGCTATGGATTAGCTACATTGAATGGAGTTCAACCGCGAGAGGACACCCACCGCAACTCCAAGCGGCATCCATCCATACAATGCGCCGACAAGGGACATGTCCCTTCTTGGCGCGGTCATGGCTTTAAACTGACGGCCCACGGGCTGCAGCGTTCCCTCCCACTTAAAACAGTGTGAGGCAGACACCATGTAGTTGCCACCAAAATTCCTATGTCAAATTCTGCCATGTGAATGGGCCTTTAGGGTGGGTTCACACAGTGGCCCATATTTACTAATGCTGTAGATGGGGTAAGCTTAGATCTGCTGTCTGGACCTGCACCATATTTATCACAGGGGCTCAGGCTGGAGGATAAATGTGGTGCAGGGATGGATACTATTTAGACACTATACTAACTATTGGTTGGCTTACTTTGAGACAGATTTTTATGCTAGAATTGTGGTGCAATTTTGGCATAAAATGGCGCATCTTAGACCTGCCCCATTTCTGCTAAGCTCCCCCCTTGTCAAGCATGTCGTTAGAAGTGTAGAAACCCTAGATGGGCCAATTTGCTCCACTTTTTGGAACAAATACATTAGTAAATCTGGGCCATTCTTTTTGGAATTTTTTTAACTTTTGATACCCTTTTTCTGTGGGATTTTATTAGCGATTTTCTTGCTTCACATTAGATGTAAGTCTATAGTATTTATTAAACACAGCACAAATGTTTTTAGTGGTGTTTCTTCTTCACTTGTGTTGCATTGTTTGGTTCAATGTCATTTTATTGGTGTGGCATTTTTGCCTCATTTTCTGGCCTTTTTGTTCCATAGGCATCCCATGTCCATTTCTTAGTTATACAGTCCTGATCAAAAGTTTAAGACCACTTCAAAAATGGCACAAAATCATATTTAGCATGGCTGGATCTTAACAAGGTTCCAAGTAGAGCTTCAACATGCAACAAGAAGAAATGGGAGTGAGACAAAACATTTTTTGAGCATTCAATTTAATGAAAACAACGAATAAACTGAAACAGGCTGTTTTTCAGCTGATCAAAAGTTTAGGACCACACCTAAAAAAAAACACGAAACCCCCCCAAAACAGAAATCCAACTTCCAAACATGAACTCAGTAATGAGTAGCTCCGCCGTTATTGTTTATCACTTCCAAAATTCGTTTCGGCATGCTTGATGCAAGCGTTTCCATGAGGTGAGTGGGAACATTTCTCCAAGTGGTGAAGACGGCCGCACGAAGGCCATCTACTGTCTGGAACTGTTGTCCATTTTTGTAAACTTTCCTTGCCATCCATCCCCAAAGGTTCTCAATTGGATTTAGATCAGGGGAACACGCAGGATGGGCCAAAAGAGTGATGTTATTCTCCTGGAAGAAGCCCCTTGTCCTGCGGGCATTGTGTACTGTAGCGTTGTCCTGTTGAAAAACCCAGTCGTTACCACACAGACGAGGGCCCTCAGTCATGAGGAATGCTCTCTGCTACATCTGGACATAGCCAGCGGCCGTTTGACACCCTGCACTTCCTGAAGCTCCATTGTTCCACTGAAGGAAAAAGCAGCCCAGACCATTATGGCGCCCCCTCCACTGTGGCGCGTAGAAAACATCTCAGGTGGGATCTGCATGTCATGCCAGTAACGTTGGAAACCATCAGGACCATCAAGGTTAAATTTTTTCTCATCAGAGAATAAAACTTTCTTCCACCTTTGAATGTCCCATGTTTGGTGCTCTCTTGCAAAGTCCAAACGAGCAGTTCTGTGGCGTTCAAGGAGACGAGGTCTTTGAAGAAGTTTTTTGTTTTTGAAGCCCTTCAGTCGCAGATGCCGTCTGGTGGTTATGGGGCTGCAGTCAGTGTCTTGACGGACAGCCAATTGGATCCTCCGGCTCAGTGCTGATGACATTATTTTGGGGTCTTCCACTTGACTTTTTTGTTCCATAACCCTCAGGATCATTTAAGAAATTCCAAATGACTGTCTTACTGCGTTCCACCTCAGCAGCGATGGCGCGCTGTGAGAGACCCTGCTTATGCAGTTCAACAACCCGACCACGTTCAAAAAGGGAGTTTTTTTTGCCTTTGCCATCACAACGTGTGACTACCTGACAGAAGATGACAAAGAATCCATATCTTTGCATAGATTTGGCTTTTTAAAGACATGTGGTCCTAAACTTTGGATCAGCTGAAAAACAGCCTGTTTCAGTTTAATAGTTATTTTCAATTAATTGAATGGTCAAAAAATGTTTTGTCTCCCTCCCATTTCTTCTTGTTGCATGTTGAAGCTCTACTTGGAACCTTGTTAAGATCCAACAATGTAAAATATGATTTTTTGCCATTTTTCAAGTGGTCTTAAACTTTTGATCAGGACTGTATCTGTATCCAGGAAAGCTGGGTGACAACCAGTATGTCCACCATTACAACCAGGTTTGTCATCTAATTTATACAGCTGTGCTATATTGCTGATTTATCTCAGTCTGGTCGGTGCTGTAAGGGTGGCCATATTGGTTAACCCAAATTTCATAGAAACAATCAAACCTGAGATAAAACTGAACGGGTTTTTATTCACGCAGTTTACGTTACCGGTGAGTCTTCTTGTTATTGTACGTGGAACTGATTTTTAAAGAGGACCTCTGCTGACATATCAGCCTTAGTATAACTAGAAAATAGCAATTTCATCCATATACGAATAGATTATCGAGTGTGTGTTTCCATTTCCCTTATTATTAGGGCAGGTCTGGACACTTGTAACCCAGAGTACATAGTGACGTGGTAACAGGCAGTTGGTCTTCCATTTCTAGGAGGAATAGCAGAGGAACAATGTTTATTTCAAGGGGAATACAAGTATTTACTAAAACAGACATGTCAGGAGAGATAACAGGTCTACTTCATTATATTAGTTGATCTTGATCAATCTGATACTCCGCTGATATGATGAAACTGCCCAGTCCATGCTCCTCAGACAGACGGCTTTACATCAAACCCCCTGAAGGATGCCTCTCTCCTCGAACCAGGCCGCGTCGTCATCTTCTCCACACCATTGCTGTCTTTGTGCATCAGTAGAACATAATACGTCTTGGAGGAAACACTAAGACAATCCGAGTATGCAAAGAAACAAGAAAAACAAACTTAGTCAAGCAGCAGGAAGGACAAACCGACTGGAAAATGGAGCCACAGAGCAGCAAGAAAGTACTTTCTTCTCTTTGACAACCTGAGTCCTATGGAAAGTATCTTGAAGATAATTGGAATGATTATAATTCACTTCTGCCTCGCTTTGAATAAGATCAACTCAAATAATGCAACAGTGAGAACGGAAGCCAAATAATTGTATTTTACTGTTGATTGTCTGCCTCGCGTTCCTGGAAATTCTCCGCTAATACATAATTCTGTACAGTGCTGAATTATTCATCTCTTGGATTCTTCCCCAGTAATGGTCTTTGCAACTTCAAGGTGCAGATGTAAATGAGATGTGGCTGCTCCAGATCAGGATATATTATACAGCAAACATCTCATCCCTGACTTAATGGGGTCTCCAGCAACTTGTTCCAGGAGCTGTATGGCTGATTGAAATATGATTAACCAATTATTATGGAGACCCCTGTTCTGAGCAGGACGGCGGTGCATTAAAGGAAACGGGGAAATTAAGTCGCCAAACAAAAAATAGCTTCTATGATTATGTCAGTGTTAATTTAAATCTTGAGTTTCTCATTATGCAAGATATGCAAGGATGCAAAAAAAGGATCCCGCCAGAATTGTAGTCATTACATTGTGCATGCAGTGTCTGTGTACATATGTGGATAGATAGATGGATAGATAATAGATAATAGAAGTGATAGATAGATAGATAGATAGATAGATAGATAGATAGATAGATAGATAGATAGATAGATAGATATGAGATCATGGATAGATAGATAGATAGATAGATAGATAGATAGATAGATAGATAGATAGATAGATAATAGATAGATAGATAGATGATAGATAGATGATAGATAGATGATAGATAGACACGATAGATAGATAGATAGATAGATAGATAGATACATACATACATAGATAATAGAAGTGATAGATAGATAGATAGATAGATAGATAGATAGATAGATAGATAGATAGATAGATAGATGGATATGAGATCATGGATAGATAGATAGATAGATAGATAGATAATAGATAGATAATAGATAGAAGTGATAGATAGATAGATAGATAGATAGATAGATAATAGTTAATAGATAGATAGATAGATAGATAGATAGATAGATAGATAGATAGATAGATAGATATGAGATCATGGATAGATAGATAGATAGATAGATAGATAGATAGATAGATAGATAGATAGATAATAGATAGATAATAGATAGAAGTGATAGATAGATAGATAATAGATAGATAGATAGATAGATAATAGATAATAGATAGATAATAGATAGAGGTGATAGATAGATAGATAGATAATAGATCGAAGTGATAGATAGATAGATAGATAGATAGATAGATAGATAGATGATAGATAATAGAAGTGATAGATAGATATGAGATCATGGATAGATAGATCGATAGATAGATAGATTGATAGATAGATAGATAGATAGATAGATAGATAGATAGATAGAAGTGATTGATAGATAGATAGATAGATAGATAGAAGTGATTGATAGATAGATAGATAGATAGATAGATAGAAGTGATTGATAGATAGATAGATAGATAGATAGATAGATAGAAGTGATTGATAGATAGATATATAAAAGATAGATAGATAGATAGATAGATAGATGGATAGATAGATAGATATACATAGATACAGATATATACACTCGCTTGCACACACAGTGAAACCTCTTTGAGACAACGACCCGAAACTGCATTAAGATGTCTTGGGAGGTGATCACTTCTCAAACTAGATGACCAATATGCATTGTATATGGTGAAACTAATTACAGTATATATACAGCGTGGCTTACGAAAAAGTAGCCGGCCTCCAGCGATAGTATGACATAAATTTTTTTAATTACCCACAAGTAAGAAAAGATGCTGAAAGTGAAAGCTCAGGTCTCTGCATCTTTGGCAAGTTGGGTTATGTTAGCCGATACAGCTGGTGATGCTGAGGATGGTGTCTGTGATGTTCTCCTTGACTTCATCCAGGGGATGGGGATTGTTAGTGGACACTTTCTGGTTTCAATTTCCCGACAGATAGAAATGGCATGTGGACAAGTCTGGGGAATGTGGTGGTCATAACCCCGCGCTCACAGTTCGCTCCTCCGTAAACACCGTCAGGTGCGGCATGTTGCCCCAAAAAGCAGGACATTTTTTTCTTCTGGTGTTAGTTCAAAGATGTCCAGGTGAATTGCGGAGTTCACAGTTGATTTGCAGAAAATTGGGCCCGCTATTCGTGTTCCTGACACTGCGCACCAAGAGCCAATTTTCTGGTCGTGAAGTGGTGTTTTGTGAGTTTGAATTGGTTGCTATGGACAACAGAAACAGATTTACTATTAGGCAATTTGAGTTGGAGCATTGGAGAAGGGCTATTTTTTCGTGGGCCAGCCTGCAGTATAGATAGGTGGCAGAGTTTCAGGATTTTTGTTAGAAAGGAATTTTCTTCTCTCATGAAATTAATAGATATGGATATGAGACAAATATTAAGAATGAAAAGTAGATTGATCGCTCTATCTGCTTCATTTATTCTGTTCATTCATACAGAGGCTGTAAAGAGGCTGTCATCACTCACATTGGTTTCTGTCCCCTATTGGGGTTCACAATCTAAATTATATGTGTATTATCTATCTATCTATCTATCTATCTATCTATCTATCATCATGGCTTGACAAAGGATCCAATGAGAAGAGATGAAACGTTGCTGATACAGGGGTGAATAAAGACATCCACACTTTTTTCTCTTTCGATCCGTCTGTCATAAATTTTTCTAGATATCCTTTAGGCCTCCTGCACACGAATCTGTGTGCCCCCATGGCCGTGCTGCGGCCCGCAATTTGCGAGCCGCAATGCACGAACACCAACCGTGGGGCAGCCGCAGCGGATCGCGGACCCATTCACTGTAACGGGTCCGGGATCCGCCCGTTCGGCAAATAGATCGGACATGTTCTATCTTTTTGCGGAACGGAAGTACAGGACGACACCCCACGGAAGAACTCCGTAATGCTTCCGTAGGGTTCCGTTCCGTGCTTCCATTCCGCACCATTCCGCATCTACGGATTTGTGGACCCATTGAAGTGAATAGGTCCGCATCCGTGATGCGGAATGCCCACAGACCAGCACCCGTGTATTGCGGATCCGCATATGTGGTCTGCAGAACGGGCACGGGACACCTATGGTCATGTGCAATAGGTCTTAGGATAAGTTCACATCTGCAGTGGAGGTTCTGTCAAAATGGGAACAACACATCACTGCATGCAGGAGAAAGCTGGAATCTATAATAAAAACCCCAAAGACCCCATCATAGTCAATGGTGTCCCGTGTATGTCAGATTGGGTGCTTACATTTTTCTGTTCCTATACCATAAAAATGGAATTTTGTCCCTGAACCTAACTTAAACCTAAACATATCAATATGAAATGGATATATAGATAGATAGAAAGATAGATAGATAGATAGAAAGATAGAGAGATAGATAGATAGAGAGATAGATAGATAGATAGATAGATAGATAGATAGATAGATAGATAGATAGATAGATAGATAGATAGATAGATAGATAGATAGATAGAGAGAGAGAGAGATAGATAGATAGATAGATAGATAGATAGATAGATATAGATGAGCTACATTTACATGGCATATATATTAAATAGATAAATGCAAACATAACACATTCTCAGCCACAAACTATTATACACACACACCATATATATAACGACGATATATCTAGCACAGGGTATGAGTGCGCTCTCACTGGAATTGTACTGGAGAAGGTGAATCTTATGGCGGTAGCTGTACGTTGCGGAGAGGCAGGCCATCTGCTAATTGTCTTTCCTCAGATCTTCCTTAATTATGCTTTTAATTAAAGATGGTTCAAGGCATGGGACCACATAAGGGGAGTAATTACAAATTACATTACAAACCCAACAGATGTAGCTGTGCTGGGAGAGAAGGTAGAGCAGGGAGATGATGGCACTACACTATGTACACAGCACAGCCCAGGCAGGACGGAGAGATGGAAGTTGTGTCACCACCGCTCTCATATGTGTGACAACTATTGATCTAGAAGCAGCTGCACAGCTCTGTCACTGGAGAGGGCCCCGTCACAATGTATTAGTGTGATGGCATAACTGGGAGGGGGGCAGCACCCATGTGACTCAGGCCTGGCACCTCAATGAGGAGATTAAACATTCATATACAGGCACTTTATACTCTAATACACCTAATGCTAGGCTGAGGCGTGGGAAACTAAACATATGGAGCCATACAGAAAACAAGTACTAATGACCTGGCTTGTAGATATTTGACAGGACACAGATACTACTATATATATATATATATACAACTAGCATATATTTCCTGTTTATAGTTTATTCTGTAATATTTTTATGTTTATATATATTTATCAATTTCATATGCATCTATCTAGTTTAACAAGTGATAGATAGATAGATAGATAGATAGATAGATAGATAGATAGATAGATAGATAATAGATCATCTATCTATTTATCTATCTATATATTATCTTCTGTTCCATTTATCTATCTATCTATATCTTATCTTCCATCCAGCCCTCTTGGTATGTACAGTACAGACCAAAAGTTTGGACACACCTTCTCATTCAAAGAGTTTTCTTTATTTTCATGACTATGAAAATTGTAGATTCACAATGAAGGCATCAAAACTATGAATTAACACATGTGGAATTATATACATAACAAACAAGTGTGAAACAACTGAAAATATGTCATATTCTAGGTTCTTCAAAGTAGCCACCTTTTGCTTTGATTACTGCTTTGCACACTCTTGGCATTCTCTTGATGAGATTCAGGAGGTAGTCTCCTGAAATGGTTTTCACTTCACAGGTGTGCCCTGTCAGGTTTAATAAGTGGGATTTCTTGCCTTATAAATGGGGTTTGGACCATCAGTGGCATTGAGGAGAAGTCAGGTGGATACACAGCTGATAGTCCTACTGAATAGACTGTTAGAATTTGTATTATGGCAAGAAAAAAGCAGCTAAGTAAAGAAAAACGAGTGGCCATCATTACTTTAAGAAATGAAGGTCAGTCAGTCAGGCGAAAAATTGGGAAAACTTTGAAATTAAGGGCTATTTGACCATGAAGGAGAGTGATGGGGTGCTGCACCAGATGACCTGGCCTCTCCACAGTCACCGGACCTGAACCCAATCGAGATGGTTTGGGGTGAGCTGGACCGCAGAGTGAAGGCAAAAGGGCCAACAAGTGCTAAGCATCTCTGGGAACTCCTTCAAAACTGTTGGAAGACCATTTCAGGGGACTACCTCTTGAAGCTCATCAAGAGAATGCCAAGAGTGTGCAAAGCAGTAATCAAAGCAAAAGGTGGCTACTTTGAAGAACCTAGAATATGACATATTTTCAGTTGTTTCACACTTGTTTGTTATGTATATAATTCCACATGTGTTAATTCATAGTTTTGATGCCTTCATAGTCATGAAAATAAAGAAAACTCTTTGAATGAGAAGGTGTGTCCAAACTTTTGGTCTGTACTGTATATATGTGTGTATGGACAGTATATAACAGGTGACTATGTGTGTCTGTATTGTATATAACAGGTGACTATATATATATATATGTGTGTGTATGGACAGTATATAACAGGTGACAATATGTGTTTGTATTGTATATAACAGGTGACTATATGTGTCTGTATTATATATAACAGGTGACTATATACATATATATGTGTGTATGGACAGTATATAACAGGTGACTATGTGTGTCTGTATTGTATATAACAGGTGACTATATGTGTTTGTATTGTATATAACAGGTGACTATATGTGTCTGTATTATATATAACAGGTGACTATATATATATGTGTGTGTTTGTATGGACTGTATATAACAGGTGACAATATGTGTTTGTATGGACTGTATATAACAGGTGACTATATGTGTCTGTATTGTATATAACAGGTGACTATATATATATGTGTGTCTGGACTGTATATAACAGGTGACTATACACTCACCTAAAGAATTATTAGGAACACCTGTTCTATTTCTCATTAATGCAATTATCTAGTCAACCAATCACATGGCAGTTGCTTCAATGCATTTAGGGGTGTGCTCCTGGTCAAGACAATCTCCTGAACTCCAAACTGAATGTCAGAATGGGAAAGAAAGGTGATTTAAGCAATTTTGAGCGTGGCATGGTTGTTGGTGCCAGACGGGCCGGTCTGAGTATTTCACAATCTGCTCAGTTACTGGGATCTTCACGCACAACCATTTCTAGGGTTTACAAAGAATGGTGTGAAAAGGGAAAAACATCCAGTATGCGGCAGTCCTGTAGGCAAAAATGCCTTGTGGATGCTAGAGGTCAGAGGAGAATGGGCCGACTGATTCAAGCTGATAGAAGAGCAACGTTGACTGAAATAACCACTCGTTACAACCGAGGTATGCAGCAAAGCATTTGTGAAGCCACAACACGCACAACCTTGAGGCGGATGGGCTACAACAGCAGAAGACCCCACCGGGTACCACTCATCTCCACTACAAATGGGAAAAAGAGGCTACAATTTGCACGAGCTCACCAAAATTGGACTGTTGAAGACTGGAAAAATGTTGCCTGGTCTGATGAGTCTCGATTTCTGTTGAGACATTCAAATGGTAGAGTCTGAATTTGGCGTAAACAGAATGAGAACATGTATCCATCCTCTGATGGCTACTTCCAGCAGGATAATGCACCATGTCACAAAGCTCAAATCATTTCAAATTGGTTTCTTGAACATGACAATGAGTTCACTGTACTAAAATGGCCCCCACAGTCACCAGATCTCAACCCAATAGAGCATCTTTGGGATGTGGTGGAACGGGAGCTTCGTGCCCTGGATGTGCATCCCTCAAATCTCCATCAACTGCAAGATGCTATCCTATCAATATGGGCCAACATTTCTAAAGAATGCCATCAGCACCTTGTGGAATCAATGCCACGTAGAATTAAGGCAGTTCTGAATGCAAAAGGGGGTCCAACACCGTATTAGTATGGTGTTCCTAATAATTCTTTAGGTGAGTGTATATATGTGTGTGTGTGTCTGGACTGTATATAACAGGTGACAATATGTGTCTGTATTGTATATAACAGATGACTTTTTATATATATATATATATATGTGTGTGTGTATGGACAGTATATAACAGGTGACTATATATATATATGTGTATGGACAGTATATTAGAGGTGAGTATATGTGTCTGTATTGTATATAACAGGTGACTATATATACATGTGTGTGTGGACTGTATATAACAGGTGACTATATGTGTCTGTATTGTATATAACAGGTGACTATATATATATATATATGTGTGTGTTTGTATGGACTGTATATAACAGGTGACTATATGTGTCTGTTTTGTATATAACAGGTGACTGACTATATGTGTCTGTATTGTATATAACAGGTGACTATATATACATGTGTGTATGGACTGTATATGGTGACTATGTGTGTCTGGACTGTATATACCAGGTGATTATATATATACATGTGTGTATGGACAGTAGTTATATGTGTCTGTATTGTATATAACAGATGACTATATACATGTGTCTGCATGCACTGTATATCATAGGTGACTGTATATATGGGCCTGGACTTTATGTGGAGCCGCATTCTCTGTAGGATGGAGGAGAGCTGACTGCTCAGGGGGAGATGAGAGGAGACCTTCACTTCAGGTGATTACACCCCGATACATGCATCTCCTTATAGAAGCCAGGGGCCCTCTAATCCCGAGAAGACCCGTGTTACAGGGTGTTAAGAGATATTTCTTTTATATATATTTATCTCTTTTTTTTATACTTATGTTTTTATTATTTTTGATTCCTCTCCTGTAAATTATGGGCGAGTTTAATTTTCCGTTCGAATTCTGGTTTTCTGATTAATCTCTGGTGTAAAATAACTTGATGGGTAATAATTAAGAGATGAAACAAGGAAGAAGAAAAAATACATTATAAAAGATAATTGAAAAAAAAGGGCTGACGTTGTAATAATAACATCCAAGATACTACGATAATATAACTAACAATAACAATGTTTTATTATCATTATTATTTAAATATTCTATTTTTACAAATTTGTTTTTATCATTATTAATGTATTGTACCTATTAATATAATGTATTATTAATTTTACTACTATTACTAATCATATCAAAAAATACAAGATTAAAAAATATATATAAAAATAATAAGAGTATGCATTGTGTTTTATTTTAGCCATCACTGTATGTGTTTTATCATCATAAGGTATCCAAATATTACAGATAGGTAATACGCCGCTTGTCTGCAGAGCTTGCATTTGGGTCCAGAGACTGAGAGAGGTGGACGGAGGGGTGGATGGAGAGGTGGACGGAGGGGAGGACGGAAAGGTGGACGGAGGGGAGGACGGAGAGGTGGACCGAGGGGAGGATGGAGAGGTGGACGGAGGGGAGGACGGAGAGGTGGACCGAGGGGAGGACGGAGAGGTGGACGGAGGGGAGGACGGAGAGGTGGACGGAGGGGAGGACGGAGAGGTGGACGGAGGGGAGGACGGAGAGGTGGACGGAGGAGAGGACGGAGAGGTGGACGGAGGGGAGGACGGAGAGGTGGACGGAGGGGAGGACGGAGAGGTGGACGGAGGGGAGGACGGAGAGGTGGACGGAGGGGAGGACGGAGAGGTGGACGGAGGGGAGGACGGAGAGGTGGACGGAGGGGAGGACGGAGAGGTGGACGGAGGGGAGGACGGAGAGGTGGACGGAGGGGAGGACGAGGCTTGTGCTGCTGCGTGTGACATGTAGCGTCTTGTGTGCCGGAGCATGTGAACAACTCCAGAAGAAACAAGCACAAGACGTCACATGATGTAATCATTTACTATCTTATCGCATCTTTTAGTTTCATGTATATAGAGATAGATAGAAGATAGAGATAGATAGATATGAGATAGATGATAGACAGATTATACACAGGTGAATGGAGAAAAGGATGGATAGATTTTAAATATAAATAGAAGATAGACACATATATAAATTGCTCCATGTATTATCTATCTCTCTCATATCTATCTATCTATCTATCTATCTCTCTATCTATCTATCTATCTCTCTAATATCTATCTCTCTAATATCTATCTATCTATCTCTCTATCTTTCTATCTATCTCTCTATCTATCTCATATCTATCACATCTCTCTATCTCATATCTATCTATCTTTCTCTCTAGTCATCCATTCATTTTGTGTCAAATTATATAATTATATATAAATATATATGTATTAAATATATAATTGTAATAACCTGATTTACCCAGGGATTTTGCAGAGATAGCTAGAAAGTGAGTATGTAAGTGATACCAGAAGTCCAGGGCGGTAAGAAGATTAGTAGATTAGGTCGGATTGAGCAGCATATGGTAAATGGATAAGAGCTGATTTGAATATATAAGCGAGGTCTGGGATTTTTTTTATATAGGATGGTAACGAGTTTATCATTGGTCGCTTAATCCCAGACATTTGTGTGATCCAGATTTTGCACAATTATTGTAATCTGTTAATGGATCTATGAATGTATCCCCTTCCTATGAGACTAGGGCATTTTGAATGATGCCAGATTTATAACATTTTGTAAATTATACCATTGTGCTGAAATCTAGCACCATATTAGCGCTTATTCAGGCATCAGTGATTCACATCCATGTGCTGTCTCCATGGACAGTACACGGATCCGTTGAATTCTATGTGTGTATTCAGACATCTGTGATTTAGAAAAAGAATGAAGGCATGCACACTACTTTGGTCCATTTTGCGGACAGAAAGCGCCCATTCTTTTCTGTGGGTCCGTAACACCTGTCCGCATCCGCGTGTCCATTCCGCGACAGACAAGGATAGGACTGTTGTATTATTAGCCAGGCGTTCCGTTCCACAAAATGCAGAATGCACACAACCGGTATCCGTATTTTGCAGATCCGCAATTTGTGGACCACAGCACTGGCTACGGTTGTGAGCATGAGCCCTAAATCCTTACAGCTTGTTCATTACATTTTTACATCCTATCTTAGTGCAGTAGATATCATCTTTCTATGTTATCGGATGCCAGATTATAGAAACTTCTTCAGCTTTTATTTTATGACACGTTTTATAATTATTTTGTCCTACACAGATCATAAGACCCAACCCCCCCTTTCCTCCAGAAACAGAAGCTAATGGAACAGAGGAAAGTTCAGTTTGTGGCACAGTTGTACAGTTGTTAACTTTTTAGCATTGAGGTGCCCTCATGCCAAACTACCCCAAATTTATCTTCATTATACATTAGTCAAAACATATAGAACACGTTAGGCTCTGTTCTTATAACTATCAGGGGCTATGTTAGAGTCACATGTTAGGGTCCGATGATGTAGAATTCTGACAAAAGGCCACAACCTATACCACTATTTGGAATACCATGGGATATATTACTCATAGGCCCCCATTAAAATATATATATATATATATGCTATAGGGCAGAGATGGCCAACCTGAGGCTCTCCAGCTGTTGCAAAACTACAACTCCCATCATGCTCACACTGCCTACAGCTATCAGCCTACAGCAGGGCATGGTGGGAGTTGCAGTTTTACAACAGCTGGAGAGCCTCAGGTTGGCCATCCCTGCTATAGGGTATTTGTTTTTTTACCGCATGCCTATATATGGAAGAACTATTCTAGTCTACAACGTTATTCATATCAAAAAATGGTAGACCAATGATACCAGAAGACCACAAGGACACTCTTTTAACCTTCACCGGGTGAATGGGGTTTTGAATTAAATAAATAATGGCAGATGATTGGCTTCAAAGGCAGCCAAATGTTCCCCCCCCCCCCCCCCCCCCCCTCTGGGACCTTTGAAGGCCACTATGGCATCAGAGCCTGGGAATGTCTATAAATCATAGCACCTTCTACAAACGAGTAAGTATATACTCTTGGACATTAGACATAGCTTTCAGTTACAGATATGGACCTGCTTAGGTTTGGTGGCAGAGTCCACATACACTATGTGTTGGCGAAAAACGACCGGTTGAAGGAAATTATCATTCAGGTCCAAAAAATTCAGAGCATTTGTGATTGAGCAAGACAGTGGACGGTAAAAATATATTATTCATAGGCCCCCATTTAAAAAAGAAAAGAAAAAAGTATGCTATGGGGTATTTGTTTTTTTTACCGCATGCCTATGTATGGAAGACCATAGTCTACAACGTTATTCATATCAAAAAATGGTAGACCAATGATACCAGAAGACCACAAGGACACTCTTTTAACCTTTATTGGGTGAATGGAGCCAGTGTCCAACTGGGGTTCCTTGGGTCCACCAGAGGAAACTATTCTCAGGGCCCAACCTAGTCTAATAGGTTTTGAATTAAATAAATAATGGCAGGTGATTGGCTTCAAAGGCAGCCAAATGTTAGTTTTTTTCCCCTCTGGGACCTTTGAAGGCCACTATGGCATCAGAGCCTGGGAATGTCTATAAATCATAGCACCTTCTACAAACGAGTAAGTATATACTCTTGGACATTAGACATAACTTTCAGTTACAGATATGGGCCACTGCTTAGGTTTGGTGGCAGAGTCCTCATACAATATGTGTTGGCGAATAACGGCTGGTTGGAGGAAATTATTATTCAGGTCCAAAAAATTCAGAGCATTTGTGATTAAGCAAGACAGTGGACGGTAAAAATATTCATCGACAACAATGGATCATTCACACATAAGCATTTTCACCATCTCCCATGCAGTGGTATCAATGGGCGTAGGCACCACGGTCAGCTGCCCCGTCTCTTTTGTATAAGGGTCCTCAGTATACAGTCCCTTTAAATTGATTGACATCAGAATATGACACTGTAAAAATATATGGGCAAATCTGATGTTATCAGACTGAGAGGGTACAGCATAGTTGCCAATTGTCTTAAATTTGCAGGCACTGTCCCAGGCTAAAAATTAATGGGGCTTATTTAAACTCCACCACTTATTTAAACTCCAACCGGTAACTCCATGGGTGTTACCGGTTGGGGTCAGTGCACTCCTGGGGTGAGGCTTATATGTCCCGATTTTACCAACTGAAATGTTGGTAAGGCCTCATGCACACGACCGTTGTTGTGTTCCGTTCCGCAAAATGGGGTTCCGTTGTTCCGTGATCCGTTTTTGTTTCCGTGTGTCTTCCTTTATTTTTGGAGGATCACCAGACATGAAGGAAAGTAAAAAAAAGTCTAAGTCAAGTTTGCCATGCAAATGATAGGAAAAAAACGGACGCGGAAGCGCGGACGTGATGACAATCTTGTTTGCCTTCGCATTTTTTCACGGTCCCATTGACTTGAATGGGTCCGCGAACCGTTTTCCGTGAAAAAAATAGGACAGGTTATATTTTTTGGACGAACTGGAACCACGGATCACGGACGCGGATGACAAACGGTGCATTAGCCGAGTTTTCAATGGACCCATTGAAAGTCAATGGGTCCGCAGAAAATCACGAAAAACGGAACAACACACGGAATAAAACAACGGTCGTGTGCATGAGGCCTAAGTATGGTACAAGCTGACTGCAGTGGATGTGCACTTTGATGTGGATTAGCCCTGTTCAGTGGGGCCCCACAGAATCCATGAGAATAAGGTTTCACATGTCCGTGTCTATGATGACATCCGTGATAAGATGGTCAGTGGTTCATCCGTGAAGATGCCTGCGAAGGATCTATGTTTGGTTCTTGTGTCTGTTTTTTGGCCTCCATTTGTCATCTGTATTCCACGTATACTGCGCAGCTGAAAATTAGTTTCCAGAACATCTCTTAAGGCTTCTTTCACACAGCCGTAGTACTCCCGTGGCCGTATTGCGGGCCGCATACGGCAGTTCCGCAATACGGCCACGGGAGTACTACGGCTGTGTGAAAGAAGCCTTAAGAGATGTTCTGGAAACTAATTTTCAGCTGCGCAGTATACGGGGGTTTAAGCATGCATGGGATAGGCATAAGGCCATCCTTCATATAAGATAGGGCCGGGGTCTATCCATAGTATTCAGTATATTGGGCAGACTAGATGGGCCAAATGGTTCTTATCTGCCGACACATTCTATGTTTCTAATACACGGGTCACCGGCCGTGTGCATTCCACATCACGGATGCGGACCCATTCACCGGATCCGGTGTGGAACGGAAGCACGGAACGGATCCCCAAGGAAGCACTACAGAGTGCTTCCGTGATGTTCCGTTCCATGCTTCCGTTCCGCAAAAAGATAGAACTTGTGCTATCTTTTCGCGGAACGGACGAATCGCGGACCCCATTCAAGTGAATGGGTCCACGATCTGCATGCAGCTGCCCCACAGTCAGTGTCAGAACAAGGCCTTGTGAAAGAGGCCTAAGGACTCTTTCACACGGGCGTTGCGGGAAAAGGTGCGGGTGCGTTGCGGGAACACGAGCGATTTTTCCGAGTGAGTGCAAAACATTGTAATGCGTTTTGCACTCGAGTGAGAAAAATCGCGCATGTTTGGTACCCAAACCCGAACTTCTTCACAGAAGTTCGGGCTTGGGATCGGGGTTGTGTAGATTGTATTATTTTCCCTTATAACATGGTTATAAGGGAAAAGAATAGCATTCTGAATACAGAATGCATAGTAAAATAGCGCTGGAGGGGTTAAAAAAAAATGTATAATTTAACTGACCTTAGTCCACTTGATCGCGCTGCCGGCTTCTCGTCTGTCTCCTTCTTTGCTGAACAGGACCTGTGGTGAGCATTCATTGCAGGAACAGGACCTGTGGTGACGTCACTCCGGTCATCACATGATCCATCACCATGGTAAAAGATCATGTGATGGATCATGTGATGACCGGATGACGTCACCACAGGTCCTGTTCCTGCAATGAATTCTCACCACAGGTCCTGTTCAGCAAAGAAGGAGACAGACGAGAAGCCAGCAGCGCGATCAAGTGGACTAAGGTCAGTTAAATTTATTTTTATTTATTTTTTTAACCCCTCCAGCGCTATTTTACTATGCATTCTGTATTCAGAATGCTATTATTTTCCCTTATAACCATGTTATAAGGGAAAATAATAATGATTGGGTCTCCATCCCGATCGTCTCCTAGCAACCGTGCGTGAAAATCGCACCGCATCCGCACTTGCTTGCGGATGCTTGCGATTTTCACGCAACCCCTTTCACTTCTATGGGGCCTGCGTTGCGTGAAAAACGCACAAAATAGAGCTTGCTGCGATTTTCACGCAACGCACAAGTGATGCGTGAAAATCACCGCTCATGTGAACAGCCCCATAGAAATGAATGGGTCGGTATTCAGTGCGGGTGCAATGCGTTCAACTCACGCATCGCATCCGCGCGGAATACTTGCCCGTGTGAAAGGGGCCTAAGGGTGTATTAGACGCCCCGATCAGGCAGATAATTGTCGGGAGGGCAGCGTTCCTTCCCGACAATCCCTTGCTCGCTTGCTGAGGCGACAGATGCTATTACATGCAATGATCTCCTCCGCAGCATGGGGAGGAGTGATCGCTATGCCACCGCTCGTCTCCATGTTGTACAGTGGTTTGCAGGCGGCAGATCGTAATCAGACAGAACGATCTGCCTCCGGCAAAACCAGATCCTTCAGCATGCCGAAAGATCCGGATTGCTGAAAGAACAAGTGTTTGCTCGTTCATCGGGCAATCGGCAGCAGTATTACACTGCAAGGTGAGCGATAACGATTAACGTAAGGTGATCATC